>NW_004444082.1:412184-413308 GCF_000243295.1 Trichechus manatus latirostris
GTGGCCCAGGGCCGGGCAGGGTTTGATTCCGTTGTACACGGGGTCGCTATGAGTTGAAACTGACTTGAGAGCACTGAACGACAACAACACCACCACGAAAATTTAGTCTATGAGCTAAGAGCGTGGAATCAGGCAAACTGGGTTTTAGGCCTGATTCCGCCATGCCGTAGACCAACTGTTGAACATCCCCAAGCCTTGCCTATCATTGGGAGGTAGTAACACCTCCCAGGGCTGTTATGAGGATTAAATGCAACAATGTCTGTAAAGTACAAAGTCCAGAGGCCGGGACTTGTGCCCTCAGCTGTTATTTTTATTAGAAGTTTCATAACTGGTAAAAGGAAAGGTTGTTTGCAATTTGCAAGAATATAAAGTAACTCAGACTAGGTCTGAAAAATGCTTTCTAGTCAAGATTCAGAAAGAATCTTCTTTAATGGATGAAGACAACTTATTTTAATCAGCTTATCAGTTCCTACCAAATGTTTACTCTGAGATACTTAAAGCCCACATTTAAACCTTAAACCCTTCTCCAATCATCATTAATTCTAAATTAACAGGAGCCAAGCTAATACCTCTTTAGGGTGCATGATTTTACATGTGTGCATATGTTTAGAGGCAGAGACTAAATACATAATTGCATATATACACTATCACGTACATATTTGTGTACACAGGCACACACACACACATGAAATTCATAAGTGAAGATTTTTAAATTTGAAGCTAGGCATCCCTCACCATCTGCAAATGAGGGTATTCTTTTGGGATCACTCAAAACCATTCACCTGGCATGGGCTAAACAGAATACATAATTCCCTGCTGACATAAAAGCTAATTCACTTGCCATGCAAAGTCAGCAAATCAAAACCTTCAGCCGCAGCCCGCCTTCTGCACAGACCCCCGATAGTGAGGTTGGGGCTGCACCCACCCCGCAGCGAAGCTGCAAAAGGGTCCTCAGTTCTCAGCCTCCAGGCAGGCCCGGCGCTCGCCAAAGCTCTGTTAGAATGGATTCAGGCGATGGAAGAACCCTCAGGGATTTCGGGGACCCCACCCCTCATGGTTCAACAGTGAAATGACCTGCCCGACTGCTCCCTCGGCAGAAGTGACAAGGGAAATTAAGTCAGGAG
>NW_004444082.1:417475-420210 GCF_000243295.1 Trichechus manatus latirostris
AAACCAGTATTTGAACACATAGAGGAGAAATCCTCACAAACGCAATCACTCTCCACTAGAATGTGCCTGGGTTCACACTGGTCACATCGCAGCCCCGTGGCCCCTGGCCTGCAGACACACTGCCCGGAGACGCCATCACAGGAACTGTGCGCTGAGCCATGCGGACTGCATTCACACTTCCGGCAGCTGCCCCCCGGGGCTCGCGGGTTCCCGTGATAGCCCGAGGAACACCTACAGAAAGCAAGATACTTAGGTTGACAAGGTATCATCACCAACAGTCAGAAAACACATAAACGACCCTTTGCCCAAGGACGGTCATCATTTCTGTAGAAATGACATGCAAAGAGAGGAAGTTCGTTTGCCTCATTCGGCGCTTTATCTCCTATAAGGGGAAGAAAAGGTGACGGAAAGGGCATTTACTATCTTAACCCATGGGAGAACTTGTTCTGGAATAGTACTAAGGTCCCCAAACCATCATGCACATCCAAACTGAGAGTGATTCCCAACTCACTTTAGTAAACATACCCAGTACACGATTTAAAAAGCAGGAGCAGATGTGACTAGCCATTTCCACGTGATAACTCAACAGCATACCTCTCACAATATTGCCCTTCGTAGCCTGGAAAACAGCCATCACAACGGAAATCATGATCCCCTTCCAGGATACAGGTGGGACTAAAGCTGGTGGAAAAGAGGTTTTGTTTTTTTTTGTAATTTTCAGATAGACAACCTCAAATCTTTCTTAAAGTAGATTCATTACTATCAGGATACATGATACTGTCCTCAACGTTAATTACACTGGGCAATCAGACAAGATTCTTAGGGCTTACAATCTACTAAGCAAAAAGAAGGAAAATAGGTATATGACAGCATAAGTGTGTGCATATCTTGTATCCAAAGGCATTCAGTAGACACCTGGCTAATAACAATCACGTGAGTGCCAAGTGACGGAAGAGTGACTGATGAGTCACCAAACAAGAAGCTTTCCAGGTAAAAAGGATCTCGTTCTGAGACTTCAGTGAAGAGTTACGTGGCTTACTAGGTGGTAAGGTGATAAGAGAGAGTTGTAAATGACGGAACGGCACAAGAAGAGAGCTGAACAAACCCTGATCTGTATACCTGATCAGACCGTAATGAAGGGCAAGGAAGACAAATAGGAAAGAAACGCAGTGAGTTAGGGTGGAATGTGCAAATAAATGGATCCAAAGATACAAAGTCATTTGGTGGCCATCACAAGCGAAATGGCAGCACCACTCAGTCTGATCGTCTACCCAGACGCTGATCTCCATGTTCGTGGGTGGCACTTTTGGTTCATTCCTTTGTTTTTTCTTTCCCCAACAGCCTTGGCCTCCACATTTTAAATTACTAATGCACCACCTAGAGGCCAAGCTGGGTACCTGCAAACTATTTAAAAAAAACCAAAACACTAGAGTAGCTGGTCCCTTCCTGGTAAGGCAGATGAAGTTTCCAGCCACGAGTTACAGGGCTCACCATCAGCCCCTCACCACTTCTGACTTTCTCTCCTTCTTAGAGAGCGAAGGGACACACTTCAGTGAAAACACAAAATAAACAAAGCTCATCTTTTAAGGCCTCCCAGACCCACAGCGTACATACGTTCTCAGCCTCCCTATCTCTCCTTAAGAGCCTAACTTTTAACTTATTAACATGGGTTTTTGAGGAGTTATAACCTTTTTATTGAAGAAGTGAAATATTCCAACGCACAGAGAAGTGTAAAATAGAAAGGTGAAATATCCAAGTTTTTCTCTGAACATAGTATAGCTACAGCTATGCATATATAGACATACATACACATTTTTCCAAAATAACATCACACTATAAATTCAATTGTGTAATTCAACGGGCTAGTTCGGCAATCCTGTACATACAGATATATCTTGTCCTTTTCTCAGTGTTTGCACAATATTTCACTCCGGGAATGGAACACAATGCATTTAATCAATCCCTGTAGGTAGATATTCCCATTTTCCTCACTAATTTCTCATGATGACAAGCGATCCTAAAATACACCCATCTTCACACACATGCATCTGTTTCTATAACACAGATTACAGACTTGGAACTGATGAGTCAAAATTTATACACAGATTTAATACAAAATATTAAGTGATGCTTAGGAAGCTTGATAGTTTACAAGGGAAATTTACATGGAGGGTCTCATCTGATTCCATCAAGCACCGCTTAGTTGGAGATAGTAAAAGACAGAATATTCAAACAAATATTAAAATGAAAACTTAATTTCCATATACTAAAGGGTAGCATTGGCTCTATATATGTTCCATACCTTGTCACATATTCTAAGTAATAATAAAACGTTATCTACGAATTACAATTTGTATTTAAACCAAAGAGGACTGATAGATATTCCAATTCCCACTTCAGTTCTCTAGTTCTTTTTCACGATCAGATGATTCTGCACAAGCATCATGAGTGCAAGATAGAACCTAGCTCGAGTTTATCACTCTGCAGCGTTTCAGTACTTAATCAGTCATCAGCAAACATACATTTGAACCATTTCCTTAAATTAAACAGAAGCTGAATGATTTCATATCATGATTCATAAAATTAATAACAATTCATCTGTATGCACACTGGATACATAGTTAGAGGGCTAAAATTAACCTTAAAAAAATAAAACTTGAAAGTCCTTTCTTTAATTGGTTCTATTCTAACACCCAATACCAACCCAGAAGATTTACTTTTGAAGACACTCTTCA
>NW_004444082.1:420659-423309 GCF_000243295.1 Trichechus manatus latirostris
TTCTCGAGGGGAAGAGAGCGTTTTCATATACATATTTTTAAATCCTGAAAACACGTCCAGCTCTGTGGCCTCCCTTCATTATAACACTGCATTCATCTAAAACAGTCTAGAAGTTACTAGCGCATTGTCCCTAAAGAACATATACACTGCTCCTAAAACCAGCCAGCTTTCAGATCCTTAAAATACGGATTTTGAGCATAGTAACCCTCAAACCGACGCAGAAGCACCGCCTTTGCACGTAGCCAGGGTTCCGCAATCACACACGGGCAGTTGAAACAGCAGAAACAGGTGGACAGATGGTTCAGGAAAGAGCCAACAAGGACAGAAAGCTGATGATTTTCCAGCGCCACCAACAGGCGCTTGTATAACCAAATCATTCCTGGTTAAATTGTATGTCATCATTTGGACCTACGCTTGTGCTATTTAAAAAAAATTACTTACACTTTCCTTTTAGGCTAAAAAAGCAAGCAATTCTGGACATTTGATTCCAATTTACAATCTGCTGTTGTTTGGCCGACTATAATTCACCCAGTCCGGGCAACACGTGGGAGAGCGTCTGGTGCAGCCAGGACAGAAAGGCCCGGAACACTGAGGAGGGCCTGAGCAAGCTCTCATGCCGACTCCTTGCCAGTGATGTAGACAGAAATCTTTCTACATATCGAAAAATGATTGCTAAGTCCCTTTTAGATTAGAAAAGTACTCCAGTATTTGTTCTTTCCATTTTAAAGTTGCATTCCTAGTTCATCGGATGAAAGATAGATTTTACTGGGATCAACTTGGCCCCTAAAACTGATACATCATTAGAGGTAAGACCTGCAACCGTTTTTTATAAAGTAAATGTGTTAAAAACTTGTTTTAATGACGTAACCTAAAGCTGATGAGGAATAAACTTTAGATGATGAGAGAGGATGGCAGCAGATTGTCGAGGTTTCCATTGCTAACGCCAACTCTAGCCACTTGGCTCAGCATCATGAGATCGCAGGAGAGCGAGCCACATTTGGAATCTTGGTCCAGACTCCTGGCAGTAAGTAGAACCGCTGTTTCATCCTGCAGATCTGATCAGCAGGCCCAGGTGAGGTCTACCCAAACTCCATGGCTCTCTTCCGGCTGCTTATAGGGCTAACCAGTCCCCCGGAAAAGAACTGTCAGATGGTTACCAGCCATGGCGTACCCCAGGGAGAGTCTTTTCCTTGCTCCAAGGTAATTCTTTATGGATTGGGTTAAGGCAGATGTGTTATTTCAGGGATACAAATCAACAGATTAGCTGCTGACCTTACAACTTTGTTGTGGTGGATTCAGGCCAGGAAAGGCGGGGTAATAACTGAATGTTCCAGGAGCACCCAAGCTTGTTCAGGGTCAGCTGTACCAAATAAAGATGAAGCTTGAAGAGCCAATCAAGTTCTCTAAGCTGCCCATGTGACCTCTGTCCTCATGGCTGACGATGGACCTTCCCAGCTAATTCCGTCCTACTTTAAGTTCCTAAAATCAATTCTCCTTAAACCTTTAAATGACAGCTTCTCATTTTCTCTATTAGGGTTTTTTTTTCAATAGTGTTGCAGCTGTTTGCAACTTCATTTGGTCCGTTTTTCCTTGTATGACTGGAATAACTCATTAACTCTACACACATAACGGAATCCGCAAAGGTTAACAGGTATCATTTTCATTGCCAAAACGATGCAGTGCTTCCTTTTCTAAATTTACGCTATGCAGCGTGAGAGTTTAGCAGGTTTCTCCGTGGAAATTGCCCTTAATTTCCTCATATAAGACACACTACTGATTGGAGTGAGAGAAAGCTGACACGGCCTGGCTGGGGGCCCCTTTTCCTCGCCTCTGTTCTGCTTCTCATGGTTGCCTGTGACTTAGGTCCCACCTAAAGGCTTCAGGGGTGTCTTTCTTGGGAAAGGGGTGGTTCTTGTTTCCTTTCAATGACTTACTCCACCGAAGGCAAGTTAGTCTTGGCACAATTTGTGCAAATTCCCAATGTTTCCACATTATTCTGTGGAATGAGATCTCAGGAGCAGGGAAAAACTGTAGGTGACTTTATGGTATCAGTAAGGCCTCATCGGCTTAAGCCGAATCATGGAAACAAGAGCCTGCTCTCAGGCGGGGCCGCAGGCCTCTGTCTGGGTCCGCCCAGTACTCTCCCGGTCAGTATGCCCTCACGTCCCAGAGATCAATTTTGTCTGGAGGAGGGGGCTGAGAAGCAAATGTACACTAAGATGTGAATAGTTCACTGTATTATCATCCTCCAGGAGAAGGCGTGTGTTTAAACAATTTAAGGCAAGGAGAATATACAAAAAAATAATTTAAAAACCTCCAGCTCACCCTTCAACATGACATGGAGTTCTCACCTCCTCTGACTACAACCCCCAGTGATGCCATTAGAACCAAGGGACCCTGAGCCAATTCTCAAATTCACACCCATAAACAATCAACTGTATGAGAAAACGCCCACCAACAACGTCAGAACACTTAGCTAAACCTTTCTGAAGAAAATATATTTATACTTTTCATTTAGCTGAATTTATGCTCTCTCTAAACCGAGGAGCTGGGGTAGCTAGAGATGGAAAACTCCAGTGCGCAATCCCTACTCGAATTTCCCCCCAAACTCCGATATAAACATCTGGCAAGCACCCACACCGCAAGCCTA
>NW_004444082.1:424972-426298 GCF_000243295.1 Trichechus manatus latirostris
GTGACCTCCACAGGGCAGGGACAGTGTCAGATTCACCTGTTGATAGATACACATGACCGAAGACAGTACCAGCTTCAGAGCACACACTCCATAAAAATCTGCAGAACGAACGCATGTTTCCCCAATGCAGGTGAGTCCAAAGACGCCTGCACCATCATGTCTACGCAGGTAGAGACTTGGGAACCAAGACAAAGAATTTAGGATGCAGTTCCCACTAAATTAAGTTAACATAAGCCTAATACACATTTCTGGAGAAAATGAAACTTGAATAATTTCTAGAAATCTTGCTAAATCCATTGGAATTTTGATCTCAGGCCTCATTCTCTTATGAGTAGCTTCATAATTTCACTGCATTGACGGCAAAGTCTACATGAAGGAGCTTCTATGACAAGACCTCATCCTCACCTCTTTCATCCCCACTTCCTGTTGCTGTCTCACGCCGTTGTCAGGTGCGGATGCGTCCATGTAAATGACTTGCTTTCTGGCCCGGCCTCCTCTGATGAGGACTTGAGGCTCAAAGTTAGAGGTGCCGACACCATCCACAGAATAGAAGGCCACGCTGTACCTCAGTTTGCCACCGTAGGCCAGGAGCTATCCAAATAATACATCAATATTTATTTCCTAACACAGATTAGTTTAAAAACATTTCATTGAAAGCCTGTTGACAGTTGAAAGAAATCTTGTTTAAACATGCAATTTTAAAAATATAGCAAATGGGTGAAATAACGTTGTATGGAATTTCATTCCCTCTAACTCTACTTAAACACAGATTATTACATTGACCCAAGCTATAGTTCTTCTTGATGGCACCAATAAAAGCAGGCTCGAAATAACAAATCAATGTGGTAATGATTCCAATTATTTTCAAGCTTAATCCAGAAGTATTAAGAATGATCTATATCTGTAGGAGCACTGGATAGATATTTGTCAATTTTAAAGTTCAGGGTGAATTCATACACAGACTCCATGCTTGTATTAACAAAAATATAATTAATGCCTTCCAAGACTATTTCATAGTATATTTTTTCCCCTCCCCAAATGAATGAAGATTTCTTGAGGAGGAACTCCTGGACCACAGCACTTAGCTTATATTAGCAAATACTTCAAATGTTTGTTGAATAGCTGCTTTAGGAAGGAGAAAAATAAAGTGATTGGAACCCGATTTGAAGTCTATTCTGGTTTGAAAGGACACCCATTCCCCCAAGGCCATGCATCCTTGCTCCAGACTGGATGTGGCCTCACCTGGTCTCCCTGGAACTGACTGGGCAGCCGCCAGTAAAAGGGCTGTTCTTGGACATGCTTCTGGACGGTCCCCGCGTCCAGTAC
>NW_004444082.1:427158-428155 GCF_000243295.1 Trichechus manatus latirostris
GAAAAAAAGAGACACAACTTCTGAGCAAACAGAAACAATAAAACACAAGAGCATTTTTGGATCAACAAACATCACTGAACTAGCTGGTCCCTCGGGCAAGATCTCTCTCTGCTCGGAGCATCAGTTTGCTTGAAGGATCGATCAGTAATTCCCAAATATGACTGACTATCAGAATCATCTTGGAGGCGTTTTGAAAACCCAGGGTGCCTAGCCCAAACTCATGTCTCCTGGATAATGATTCCTTGCGGGGGGAGGGGGGCAGGAATCTTCCTGGAGTCCCAGCTGATTCTGATGGTCAGTCAGGGTGGGGAGACTAAGTCAGGTCCCTTCCTGTTCTGCTCATCTGTAATGAGAATTGTTAGCAGAACATGCGGCAAGCTGAAAATATGTACACCGACGTTTCCTTTCCTCCTGGGGGTGGCATCTAAACGAGTTTTTTCTTCCTCATCTCCAGTCACTAACAAACCCCTACCATCTGGCTTCCACCCCCTCCTCCTCCCCGCCATCAAGGACGACAGAAGGGTGGCATCCTAATGACCAAGCACAATGGGAAGACGGATGGAAATATACAAAATGAACAAATGACACTGAAATCTCATCTTTCTGGGCATATAATAAAGGCTAACTTCCTCCCGTCTGGCCAGCACATAACGGCTACGAAATCACAAATCTTTGTGCCACGCTGCGTAATCTAGTCTACCTGGATATTCAAGCTAGATGGCTACTCAGCCAGCTGTACCACACGACAGGAAATTAAAGAGTGTTTTTCAAATCAGTTCCATCACCTGACACGTGAAATGAACAATCAAGATTCCACGGAAAGAATCCACCCATAGTTCTAGAAGAATGTGCTAGGAATTTAAACTCCAACAGAGAAGGTCGCGTGAACTCGATAAGCATGGAGCCATTAAGGAAGAGCCTAAATCCAGCTCTCATGTACGCGGCTAAGAGCATGAAGTCCTAACGATGACGGGACAGAGGGAGAAGAAGGGCTGTC
>NW_004444082.1:429353-430297 GCF_000243295.1 Trichechus manatus latirostris
TCTTCCATTTTGATTCTGACAATCCACACTAAGTTTTAAATATCAACCCCAAAGCTATTAAACAGGTTAAAATCAAGCAAATAGATTAAGGAAAAGGGAGGAAACTTGCTACAGCAAAGTGATTCTCAGTCAAGAACATGCATAGAGGACAGCGGGTACCTTGCATCCGAGTTCCAGGTCATGGTCCCAGTATCCATCCTCACATCGTTTGCACTGCAAACCCCAAGTGTGAGGGGGGCAGAGACACTCTCCAGATTTTGGATCACAAGTATTCCGAGTGTGAGCACAGTCACAGGCTAAAATAAAGGCAAATGGTTGTGTGACACATCAGAATGATCAACGAAAATGAAAGAGGGAGGGTTAATGTTATCAGTCATTTCTCTTTTCTTAATAATTTAAACCATTCTTCTAGAGACTCATGATTCCCAGGACCCCTCGGTGTCTCATGGGAGGTGGTTGTTCCCCACATCAGGAGAGGCTTCTGGGAGAGACGGAATGGGGACAGAGCGCAGAAGACTGGGAAAGACGTCATGACGTGAAAAAAGGACGTAGAACTAAAATTTATGGAGCATTTATTGTGTGCCAATGTCGTGACAATGACTCTACCATACAACCTGCGCATGACTCCTTGAAGCAGATTGTAATTATTGTCTCATTTTACAGATGAGGAAACTAAGGCTAAGTGCAGTCAACTAATTCATCTAAGTTCACACAATTAGTAGATGTCAGAGCCATGACCTAAAGCCTATGCTGCTACCCAGAATAGCGATCAGGAAAGAGAAAAAAAGGTATAACATCCTACATTTCTAGAAGAGAAAAAGTAAAGGAGCTTAACAGAATTTAGCCAGAAGTCAAAGGAGGTCTCCCTCCAAAAAGTTTGGGAATTATCATAAAGTGTCAAATAATGAATTGAAGGGCTTACGTGTGCAGCCACCATCCCGGTA
>NW_004444082.1:436040-437137 GCF_000243295.1 Trichechus manatus latirostris
AGTTACCTAGTAGGCTGAGCCCGTTTTGCCACATCTAAGCAGATGAAGACTTCAGAGAGCAATACATAATGGATGTAACTTCATCCACCACACACTTACGGCGGCAATTCTTAGCCGTCACAGCGTCCCCGTAGAACCCATCGGCGCAGCGTTCACAGTGGGCTCCCCCCGTGTTCCCGATGCACTTGAGGCACTCCCCAGTGACAGAGTCACAGTGGCCAGGCTCCAAGGGGTCCACATTGCCGCTGCAATTGCACGGGACGCAGGATGCCCCAGGCACTGTTGGGTTTCCAAAGTAACCGTCTGCGCATCTGTATGAAAGATTGAAAGCAGCATCCAAATAAATGCAGTTATTCGAGAAATTGCCAGAGCATCCAGGGACCCTCTGAATGGTTAATAAATCAGACTGACTACTTTACTTAAGAGTTACTGTGGAAGGAATGCAACCCCAAGTGCAGGCATTCACAGACTTTCCGCACCCATTGTGAAGAGAAGGGAGTGCGTCCATAATGAGGCTGGCTGTGGATGTGTCACTGGGGCCAGCTCCACCCCGCCCAGCCCACCCCCTCGCTGGCCCTTCACAGAGCTGGCACTGAGACTTACATGTGGGAAGAGACTACATTGGCTTCCGAAGGGAACAACCACATCAAATCACCCGTCACACATGGAATTATCCGGAGTGATACAATCATTAAACGTGTCAGAACTGTCATACCCACCCCTCACTGCTTCATACTGCCCTGGATGGGAATTCGGATGACCACACGGAGATATAACACTGTTCTATAAAAATTCCCAGGAAGTTTGAAAATTAATTTTTTAAATGATGTACTAGTCTTTCTCTACAATTACATAAAACAATAATTACATGTTAAAATTCCATAAACATACGTAACTGCACACGAAAAATACACACGTGTCATTTGTATTTCATGAGAACACTTAATGCAGCTTTTTAAAGGCAGCCGAGTGAAGCAGAGTACCTCTCGCACCAAGCGCCCGTGTATCCTGGGGCACACTGGTCACACAGCACTTCATCTCTGTCATCCACGCGGCAGGTGGGGCTGAAACTATCAAAGGGAGAGATGAGCACAATG
>NW_004444082.1:439994-441228 GCF_000243295.1 Trichechus manatus latirostris
AATCAAACACTACTGGATATGCTCCTACTAGCAAATCTGAGAAAATTCGGCATCCATGACCCCAGACAGACAGTAAATAGGTAAATAAATAAGCCTACGGGCAGAGCGCATCAGGGGTCTTGCTTATGGTAGAAGGCAACTATGGAGGAAGTGCTAGAGTTGGAGAATCATCCTTTTGCAAATATTATAGTAAATATTGGCTCAGGCAAGAATCATCAATGACTGCTAAATTGAAGGGGAACTTTTGATGTGGAATAGGATACATGCATGGTGTTAAAGTGTTCCCCTGAGACTGCTTATTAATTACAAAAGAGAAAAATTGTAACTACATAGTGGAGAAATGGACCATCACCTGACCAGGTAATTAAAATGAACATCATCAATGAAGGGCAGATGGACATCGTGTACTTCCAGATGTAGTGCTCTGAGAAGGACACAACATTACTAACGAAGGATTCTGGTTTGAAATGCATAGCCTGAATCTATCCATGGGGAAACAGAAAGACACCAAATGGGGGACATTCCATATTTTAAAAACTGATTGGATTGTTCAATATGTCAGTGTCATAAAAGATAAAGAAAGAGCAGAAATATTTCAAATTAAAGGCCTCTAAAGAGACGTGACAATAAAATGCAATAACAGATCCTAGACAGAGGCCTGTACTTGAGGAAACACAATGATATAAAGGACGTGATTGTGTCAACTGACAACATTGGAAAATGGATGGTAGAGCAGAAAAAGTAGACTGTCAATGTTAAATTTGCTGACGCTGATAACTATACTGTGGTTATATAAAAGAATATCCTTATTCTCAGGATACAGACACTAAAGTGATTAGGGATAAAGGGCTATAATATATGCCACTTATTTTCAAGTAGTTCAGAAAAAATATATATTGTGAATAGATAAATAGATAATAAGAATAATAAAGCATATGGGAAAAAATGCTGACTATAAGTGAATTTGGATAAATGATGGGTATTTTAACACCTAAGTGTCATGTTTATTTCTACAACTTTTGGGTAAATTTAAACTTATTTCCAGTAATTTTTTTTTAATGGGGACTAAAAACTACTAGACATGAGAAGAAGCAAAGACACGTGATCCAGAACCACCAAAAAAGTCAGTCATCAGAAAAATACCCAGAAATAACAGAGATGATAGAATCAGCAGGCAAAGACATTTAAAAAGCTGTTATAAACATGCTCAAGAGTTTAAAGGAACAAATGAGGA
>NW_004444082.1:442886-445632 GCF_000243295.1 Trichechus manatus latirostris
AGAGGCATTCATTTTACATCCTTTTATTGGTCATTTTCATCAAGCAATTTAAATACTATTTTCAGTTTCTAAACTACATACTTTTCTAGAAAAGGTTGATCAATGTTTTCCTACATATTAAATTTAATCTGGAACTACGCTGTTGTGGTTGTTAGTGACAGTCAAGTTGGCCCCTGATTCACGGCAACCCCATGCTCAACAAGATCGGACCATTTCGATCCAGGGAATTTCACTGGCTGATTTTTCAAAAGTAGATTGCCAAGTCTTTCTTGCTAGTCTGTCTTAGTCTGGAAGCTCTGCTGAAACCTGTTCAGTATCATATAAACACGTAGTATTAATGTCCATTTTATACCATGTTTTCACCAGTTTCCACAGTGAATTCAGTGTTATCCTGGACCAGAGCTTCTATACCTGAATGTGTATACAAATCACCTGGGTTAAAGTAGATTCTAATTCAGTGGGTCTGAGATGGGGTCTGAAATTCTGCATTTCTCAAAAGCTTCTCGGTGATGTCAACACTGCCGGTCCACAGACAACACTTTAAGGAGCAAAATCTTAGACCTTTTTTTTCTTTTTCTCTCCATTCCCATTCTACCTTCGTTTTGATAATTAACCCAAATCAATTCGAAATACAGCTAGCCTTGGCAAATAGCTACACAGCTGAGCTAAAAGTATTATGTACAATAACTATCATTTCATTTAAGAAAAATATTTGATTACGTTTGCTTGTAGCATGTGTCGGATATGCTTTCTTTGACTGAAGGGCCAGGTTGGGTTCTCTTTCTGTTCGGGGAAACGATCAGGGAGTTCTCCTGAGAAACCTACTGCAGGTTTGTTAATGTTTTCTCAGGCATGGGTTAACCATCCCTCTGAGGGACCGACCGCCTTATTGGTGCAGCGCATATGTGAAGGGGCGAGAGCGCTCATCTCCTTGGAGAAGAAAAACACCTCGTGATTGGAGACAGAAAGCTAGAAGGACCCAAGGTACTTACACTGCATTCCATGCCCCTCTCTGTTCTAACGTATGCTAAGCTGCAGGACAAGAAAGTGGTTTCTCCTTGGAATAAAGAGCACAGGGCTCGGAGAAAAGAATTGGGGTGCTAAGAATAAGCAGAACCTTCTCTCTAACGAACTGTAAATAGGTAGTTAACTCCTGGAAGCTGGGTAGCTGTATACAAGCCCAAGGGCTATGAACAGTTACATAAAAGGAAGAATTAAAGGTTTCTCTTTATAATAGAAAAGAACAAAGTTATATTAAACAGATAAATTACTCTACCTAGTTTTCATATGTACTTAAATCCAACCTAAAATTGTATTATTTTTAACAACCCCCCCCCCACTTATTGTTTAAAAACGGAAAAATAGTAACTTCACAGTGGGAAAACCTGGCAGACAACACCTTACCCAAATGGCCAAGGTTAACATCACCAGGAACTATACATATTGACATCACGTGCCCCAGATATGCGGAGTCCCTGGGTGGCACAAGTGGTTAAATGCGCAACTATTAGTTGAGAGGCTGGCCGTTCAAACCCACCCACAGGTGCCTGGGAAGACAGGCCTGGCAATCTGCTTCCAAAAGCCCACAGCCTTGAAAATCTTATGGAGCAACTGCACACAGGTCTCCACGAGTCAGAATCAACTTGAAGGCATTGAACAACAATAACAACGAGGCTCTGACCTGATGTACTTAGAAGGGCACTCTGGTGGCTCGGTGCTGGAATGCTCGCATTCCACGCAGGAGACCTGACATGGACTTTCAATTCCTGGCCAAAGCACCTCATGTGCAGCCACCACCCATCTGTCAGTGGTGGTTGGAGTGTTGCTGAACAGGTTTCAGGGAAGCTTCCAGACTACGATGGACTAGGAAGAAAGGCCTGGTGATCTACTTCAGAAAATCTGCCAGTGAAAACCCTATCACGATAGTCCGACCCCCAACCAGTCATGGGGATGGTGTGGATCCAAAAGAGTTTTGTTCCATTGTGCGTGGGATCACTATGAATCAGGGGGCCAACTCAACAGCAGCTGATAACAACAACAGAAGGGCACATCCCCTCCATGTTTTCTTGTAAAAATGCGTACCCTCAGTCTAACCATGAGAAAGCATCAGACAAGTCCTAGCTGAGGAAACAACCAGTTCTCTTCCTAAGTGCCAGTCATGGAAGATAAGGAAAGACTGAAGAACCTTCACAGGTTGGAGGGCACGAAGGAGACAAGGCCACTAAATGCATCGTGGGAGCCTGGATTTCATCCAGAACAGAGGAGGGACATGAGTGGGAAACCTGATGAAATCTGAATAAAATCGTAGCTTAGTTAACATAACTGTGCCAATGTTCGTTTCTTAGGACTGATAATGGTACTTTGGTTATACACAGGAACTCTCTGTACTCCTTTTGCAACTCTTCTGTAAGTCTAAAATTCCCACAAAAATATTCTAAAGCGATAAAAATTATGATGATTTATTTTACTTAGCGCTTTAAGGCCAGTAGCTAAAGTTAAATATATACTAATAAAAGCACGTGAAATCTAACTCTTCCCACCTAACTGTAACTGAAGGCCCATCCTGCTGACTCCCCCTCAAATGTTGGCAGAAGGGCTGAGAGGCTGGTCCTGCGAACCCAACAGCAAAGGGAAGAGGCACAAAAAAGCTACCACCTCATCCAGTAGTTGCAAGCTGTTCATCTGAAGAAACTGATCCTACAGAGATTGCGTCTGTGTGCAAAGCATCCTTCACGCAATTCCTACC
>NW_004444082.1:445816-448265 GCF_000243295.1 Trichechus manatus latirostris
TGTGAATAGGATGCGACTGACCAGCAGCCACTCCTTCTGTGAGGATCCCTTAGCACCGGAGGAGTGCAGTGGGACCTGGCTTTAAGGCGTGAGGGCTTCAAAGAATTCCTGACTGAAGTTCAAAAATAAGTCTTGCTCTGTATCTGCCCCAAAGTTCATTCTCAAGATAAACTACACATTTTTTAAGCCCAGTTTCAACCATGTTAGAATAAGAGTTACTTATTTGAAGAGTTTATCTTCACTAACAACTATAAAGCATGATATATTGTATAAATGAGGGTGATTGTTAGAAGTTTTATTATTCCTCTTATGGTATACAATGCAATATAATGTTTAAAATACAAGTGCTTGTATTTAAAAGATCCAACCCTTTTTATGGAACTAGCGGCTAACACTTTCTACCTTTGTATTGCTTTATAATCTTGGTAGGTAAATAATTACTTTTCCTTAAGTAAAATGTACTTAAGTATAAAGAGCTTAAAGTAACAAACACATCCTAGAAGCAATAATCCTAATCAAGGACAAGATGATCTAAAGCCAATTCATATATTTCATACATTTTGGAGGGCAGAGGGGGAATCTTATATCTTGGTCATTGTCCTAATAAAAAACTGCCATGAAATTGTATATCCCATTTTCACTTCCACCAAAGTAACTTTTTTTAAAAAAAAAAAGCAGGAAACTTTTCATGCCTTCAACTTAAATCCACAATTTTCCTTTGGGGTGTACAAGGTCAGGGATACTCTTCCTGGGGAGGAAGTACTTTTGACAAATGACTTCTGCTCAGCAAACAGATCTGGAGTGGGCAGAAGGCGGGTATTCAAAGTTTCAGCAGTAAACTCACAGAGCAAACGCCGTGAATATCACACTCGGTCGCGTGGCCGTGGCATTCACAAGGCTGACAAATCCCTCCAAAGAGTATTCCATCCACGCGGTAATAGCCAGAGAGGCAAGACTGCAAGAGAAGGCAGAGAAACTGTGCTTGTGAATGCAGCTCAGCAGGCTAGGCAAACATCCTCTCTCCACTACCCTAGAAAAGTCAACTTCTCAGTTTTCCATGAGTAGAGAAAGTTGTTCATTCCGTTTTTTAAAACAACTTTATTGAGGTATCATATACACCATAACACTCACCCATTTCAAGTGTACAATTCAATGATGTTTAGTAAATTTACCACGTTGTGCAACCACCACCATAATCCGGTTCCACGTTTGTTTTTAAAGGCAGAAACACGTGCACCAGAACTTCGCGGGAATGCAGTCGGTCAGCACACACCTGAACGGCATCCCACTGCAATGTTCTTAAACTACAATACGGTAACACTCAGCCATTTAATCAGCGTTTCAGTCAAAAGGATTGTTTTTTCTGGAGTTCGTTTCTTTCCCCCTTCATTTAAAATTCATTAAAAATTTTCATTCTACAAATTACGGAAGGGCAGATCTGTGTCAAACCACACCAGTTCAGTTTAGCAAACATTACAGGTGGGCTTTCTATGGGCTGAGCCCTGGACAGGCAATGCGGGCATTCAGGGACGCTCTTCTCTGCCTGGAAGGAGGAGAACCACCCAACACGCAGTGATTCATTTAATCCTCATGACAACCCTGTGACATAGTCTATTTCACAGACGTGGAATCTGGATACAGAGCAATTTAATTCTGCGCACAGAGAACCGAAGGTGTGGTTCAAAGCCAGGTGTACGCACTTCCAAGACCCATGTCCAAAGTAGCCTCGGGCCAAAATGTCTCTAAAAACAGGCCCGGCTTATCTAAAGCTGTCCAACATACGTGCTGGTGATTTGTAAACGTCCATATATAATCAGGCTCAATTCCCCTTAGAAATGCAAAATATGGCATGGGTGTTCATCTTTCCCATAGTCTAAGGCAAGAGGGCAGTCCTCAGTCAGGTTATTTCCAGGTGTCCAGCCCACCCAGCACAGGTATCAGATTTCTTTAAACAATGTGACTTCCAATATTCCCACAAACATTCCAAATGTGCCGATAGCCCAAAAAAGTCTGAACCAAACACTGAGTTTCTAAAATTAAAATTCAAACACGCATCATTACACACTCTCAGTGCATGTTTGCCCCCTTAGACAAGGATAAAAACGAAGAGGATAGTTGGGGAAGAGCAGCTGTACCTCACAAGAGACACCCGAATAG
The DNA here is from genome assembly GCF_000243295.1 of Trichechus manatus latirostris. Classification (NCBI taxonomy): domain Eukaryota; kingdom Metazoa; phylum Chordata; class Mammalia; order Sirenia; family Trichechidae; genus Trichechus; species Trichechus manatus. The sequence continues at coordinate 447,974 of NW_004444082.1, forward strand.
CCCGGGGGACATTCGCAGTGCTCCACATCGGTGGCCAAGGCCAGGTCTATAACGTTAGGGTTTGCCGTGTCCAGAGAGACAGAATCCAGCCTGCAAACAGACAGGACTGGGTATATGACTTACATACTCGCAGATGACACCTAACATCTCAATGAAGACAGATTCTTAAAAGACAGAATTCAAACAAATGGTGACGGGACTTTTGTATAAGTAACTGAAGGTTTTCCCAACAGTAGGTTCTCTGGGAACATGCCTTATTCCCCTTCAACAAGGCCTTCAACATCTGGTACAA
>NW_004444082.1:449101-451221 GCF_000243295.1 Trichechus manatus latirostris
CTTACCACGTTGAGGTATTCTTCATAGGGCTGCAGGGACAGGCCCTCCACCTGTGTGCTCAGAGTGAGTCCATTTCCCTAACATTGAACAAGAAGAGGAGACATACCTATAATTCAATTTAATGACCAAAAAATACAGTCGAGTTTTTTATTCAGCAACCTAGTTTTTCATTGAGCAACCTAGTTTTTCATTGTGCATAGGTTTTTGTGGCAAGAAATATGATGGAGGCTGTAATTCTTGGTCCAGAGTTAAGAGAAGTTGTTGCATTGTATTCCTCTCAGAGGGCTTCAGATAATAAATCTAGGGAGTGTAGACTTGGCTGGAGTCTGGGAAAATAAACAGGGTCATGCCTTTGCCCCAGCTTTTATCAAAGACACCAGTCTGACCCCCTAATCTTTAATCTACAGGACAGACGTGGAAAAAGCATAGACATATACACCTCCGGCTGTCCACAGAATTGCTGCTAACAGAAATCGCTTGCCCTGCACGGCTTCCGCCTGCTGCAGCACTGAGACAGTGGTCACGGGGAGGAGTGGAGACACTGGGGACGAGGCATTTAAATTGTTCCGCAGACACGCGCTGCACACCCCGGCACTAACGTTTTGGGAATCCTTCTGGGAGAGGCAAGCTCGGTGGAGATGTGTCTTTTGGTGAAGGGGGTACAGGGCAGAGGGAGAGGGCACGTGAGAGGAACCTACAAAAGTGGCTGCAGGTGGCTGGTGTCCTTGTCGCCAGCCCTGCCTCACTGGTTCACTTGGGACAGCAAAGTGGCAGGAGGCGAAAGTGGGGCTTGAGAGGGCTGAGGGAGTAGATCCAAAGTCGGAGCAAGAGCTCACTTCCCTTTTAAGTGTGAAAAGATGGGCAAGCTGCGGGGATCAAGGGGACAGCAACTTGCTCTGTCCTGAGGCAGCTCCAAAAACGGGCCAAAGACAGGACGCTCGCTCCCGCACGATTCTTACTGGTGTCCGCTGAGTGGCCGCATGGTCGCGATTCCTGGTTACTATGACGTCCCTGAACCACTCTGATTCACAGCTCTATGGCCCACTAACCTCTAAAGCTCAACGGCAAAACAACATGAAAACAATTACCTTAATGATAACGTCGGCATGAGACACTAGGTCACTGTCCACTGCGTCCACAGGAATATCGTAAGACACTGTGTATTTCAGGAATCCACCAAATGCCGTCAGCTGAAATGATGAAGTCAGAATGAACACTGCAGGGGAGAAGCACCGTAGCCCCAAGAGGAAGGGGTCGCTAGGATTCATCTGAAAACAACCAGGCTGCAGGCTGTCAAGTGGTCACAGTATGTAAGGGCACTCACACTAAAGGCCATGACAAGGAAGCACATTATGGGAACATTGTATGAATAAATACTACCGGAATGCAGGATACTGTTTAAGTGCACAGAAAAGAAATGCATTCCTTCTTAGACACCCCAAAGTAAATTATTACACACTTCAGTTAATCATACAATAGACATGTATTTCATTTAAATATTTTAGGGGGTAAGGAGTTTGATCCATGACTACAATCTCAACATTTTCATCTCCTTGCCCTGCTTATAGGCGAACAATAAGGAACACGTTTGATCTGCTGTTATTACTCTAGGTAAAGGAAATACAAAAGGTATTCCTAGTCAGACATCCTTCAACATGAAATAGAGATATTCTTTCTGACTGTGTGATGGTTAATTTTATGTGTCAACTGGGCTAGGCTGTGGTGCCCAGTTGTCTAGTCAAACACTAGTCTAGATGTTGCTGGGAAGGTATTTTGTAGATGGGATTAACATGTACGATCAGTTGGTTCTAAGTTAAGATTACCCTAGACAGTGTGGGTGGGCCTGATCCAATCAGGTAAAGGCCTGAAGAGAAAAACTGAGGTTTCTTGGAGAAGGAATTCTGCTTCCAGGCTGTAACAGACAAATCTTGCCTGAATTTCCAGCCTGCCACCTGCCCTGTAGATTTCAAACTCAAGGCTATAACATCAACTGCCTGAGTGTAGCCAGCTGGCCTGCTCTATAGATTTCAAACTTGACAGCCTCCACAACTGTGTGAGCCAATTCCTTAAGCTAAATCTCCTATTGGTTCCGGAGGAGGCCTGGTGGTGCAGTGGTTAAG
>NW_004444082.1:452165-452964 GCF_000243295.1 Trichechus manatus latirostris
AATGCAATGAAAAGCAAGAAAAGGATAAAGAAGATACTATGAGTCAGATGTACGCGAATACTGGGAAATTTTCTGCCGAACACTCAGTGGCCAATAAAGCTACTTAAATTTCAAACAGAACTTCTTTCTTAATACTCTCTGAGATCTCTGTCCCAGAAGGCGTGACTTCCAACTATGAACTTACCTTACTTCCCAGGTATGCCCCAGGAGCCGACCAATAGTACTTGGAAGTCAGGCTTTGCATGACCGCAGAGTTGTTGATGCTAATTTGATGAAGTCGGCCGTGAGGATCCCGCTGAGACTGGATTGTGTTTGAACCGATCAAGTCAGTGACCAGCCACCCAGACATGTCGTTGACCTTAAAAAACAATCCAAGGATTTTAGAATACAAGCTAGAAGTTACCTTAGATTTCCCCCAGTCCAGGACTAACCTGTTCACAATGAAGAAACCGGCCCACACAGCTCAGCTAGTGATGGAATTAACACAATAGCGGCTGTGGTACCACACAACCTGTAAGCCTCCTGCTTGTCAAAGGACCATGGAAGCCTGGCATTGAGCTAAACACATCCCCCAAATCCAGACCAGTTAGAAGAAAATTAGCAAGTAAAACCATAAAGGCCCTGGGTACATATTTTAGATTAAAAAATAGCAAAGAACTTAATAACTGCATGGAGTAAAATGTCATTTGCTAACTCCGACTCTGTCTTTTTTGTTGCCCCTGCCCTTTACCCAAAGGCGGAAAATGTCTACAAATACCCTCTGGAATCCATACTCCCAATTTATCAGTTGCAGAGAGAT
>NW_004444082.1:454234-455278 GCF_000243295.1 Trichechus manatus latirostris
TCTTCCATTTTTGCTGATCTTCCAAGCATTTTAAATTATGAAAAGGGCTATATAATTGCTAGTGTTATTAACAAATACTAAAACTAAACCTGTTGCCATCAAGTTGATTCCGGTTCACAGCAACCCTGTAGGTAAAATTGCCACACGGGGTTTCCAAGGCTGTAATCTGCATGGAAGCAGACTGCCATATCTTTCTCCCGGGGAACGAGGCTAGTGGGTTCGAACCACCGACCCTTCAGTTAGCAGCTGAGTGCTTAACCACTGCACCACCAGGGCTCCTATTAATAAAAAATTAATAACTAAACGGTGAAGAATGAACTTCACCCAAAGAGAGGCATGGGCTTTGCCCTGGCTCCTGCTGTGTGATCCCTAAACTCCTGGCATTTCCTGAGGGACGCCAGTATCTTGGCTATTCATGATGGACCCCTGGGACCACACCTGATAGCTTATGCTAAGAAGACCGCTCAGGTGAAGCTGCCCACACCTGCAGTCTTAGGATGGGGGCCGGCTACACCAGAAAGGCCAGCCATGTGACTAGAGGGTGGGGACTTTGAACCACGTGATCTCAGCCCAACCCTCCAGGGAAGAGAGGGAGCTGGAGACTGGATTCAACCACACTGGCGATGTTCAGTCAGTCATACATAGGCAACAAAATCTCGATGACGTCTCTGGACACCGCAGCTGGGGTGAGCTTCCCTGGCTGACAAACTGTGTGTACTGTCACACATCAATGTGACAAGATTGGGAGGATGGGGTTGCCTCCTGAGGACAAGGAAGCTTCGTGTTGGGACCCTCCCAAACCTTGCCTTATTTGTTTCTCCCTTTGGCGGGTCCTGATTTGCATCTTTTTGCTAAAATAAAACTATAACCATCAGTATAGTGCTTTCTGAGCTCTGAGTCATTCTAACAAGTTATTAAGCTGAAGGTGGTTATAGACAACCCAGATTTTTCGCCAGCTGGTCAGACGTGAAGGTGGCTCTGGGGACGCCACACCTGTAGCTGGTGTCTGAAGGAAGGACGTCTCGTGGAGGACTGTGCCCTCAG
>NW_004444082.1:459069-468419 GCF_000243295.1 Trichechus manatus latirostris
ATGGTCTTGTTGGTTTAGTGCTGGACTATGAGCAGGGAATCGCATTATCTTGTTCCAAGTCCAGATTCCTAGTGGGGGCCTAGCTATAGAAAATAGCACCTATGGCAATTATTTTAAATCGCTGAATGATCTCTCACAGCTGGCGATGGAACTGTGATGGCCAATAGAAGCTGTTGGTTAGCGCCCCCTCCTCAAGTGGCGCACAGGGCATGTGCCTACCTACCGGACCTCAGTTATACTTCTGACTCCTAGGTCCTAGAAAACTGCCTGACATATAGTAGGTACCCGGTAAATGTTGGTGAACAAAAGAATCAACAAAATTCATATCACTAAATTACTACAAAATGGTAATATGCCCACTAGGTCCAAATCTTTCTCCCTAAAATCACTTAACAGCATAAGAGTGAGTCAAGTACTTACCACTGTGTAAGTCAGAATGGAGGTCATCCTTAACACAGATGGAACTGAGGGACCCCACGGGGTCACAGTCACAGGGACGACAAGGGTCATCCTCATAAGGTGAAACCTAAAAGGCAGAGGTTGTCCTGGGTTATTTGACTAGAAATAACAGCAATATCAGCAATAATATCAAAATAATATTAATGACAAGGCATCTGTTTTTTACCCAAGATGCGATCATTACAATGATTTTGTGTACTGAGGGGTGTAGCTTTCAGGAAGACAAGGTGATCTTCACCCAGGGAGCCTCAAACACCTCTTTGGTGGTGACAGCTGTTAGCAGCATTAGCAAAGTGTCATCCTTTCCCATTACCACTGCTACTGACCCCCCTTTCTCTGCTATCTGTCGGAGCCTGATTTTAAACATCACCTATAATCAGACCAGAAGCTCCCAGGTGGTGCAATTAGTTAACACACCCAGCTGCTGACTGAAAGCTTGGAGGTTCAAGCCTACCCAAAGGTGCTTCACAAGAAAGGCCTGACAATCTACTTCTGAAAAATTAACCTTTGAAAACTCTCTGGAGCACAGTTCTACTCTGACACAAATGGAGGCGCCATGAGTTGGAATCAACTCAATGACAACTGTTTTATAATCAGGCGAGCACAGGTGCCCATGTAACAACTACATATCAGTTTAATTGAGGATTTACTAAGCACTGCTTTAGTGATTGATTGAATGTTCATGTCCACAGTTAGTATTACAAAAACCTGAGTTACATAGTTAATGTGTCCAAGAATTCATGTTAAATCATGAGTGAAGGTCACACTTTGAGCAAGAAAATAGGGCAGATAGAACAAGAAATAGATCTGATGAACATTAGCATAAGAATATAAATGAAATGTTACAAAAGGAAATGAGTCTCTAATCCTGAGGCTGAGAGTTGGCCAAGTATCATTTTCACATCCGGGAAGAAGAGGAAGCTCAGTGATGGTTGAGAAACGCTCTTACTTTGTGTGGTCTATAATACCCATCGATGCAGGTTTCACAGTTGATCCCCATGGTGTTCTGTCGGCAGTTGATACAAACTCCTCCTCCTTGGAACTGTCCAGCAGTATTCAAACTTCTCTTCTGATGTGCAACACTTTCATCATAGTAACAGTCCTTGGCTTTGTTGTGACAATTACACTCTAGGAGAATATCGTAACATCTCAATTAACATGCATATGATGTCCTATATAGAGAAAGGCCTGCCCTCCCTAAGTAAATTTCTTTGACTATGAATTAAATTAAAATTCTAGAATAAATCATTTCAATAGGATATGGACAATCTTACAGAGGGTGACTAGGAATAGCTATCAAAGTTATAACGGTGGACTCTCATTTGATTCAGCAACCCTCTTCTGTGATTGTATCTTGCAGAAATACTTACACACTTGTAAATGACATTACACTATTTTGTAAACAAAAGATTAATAACAAACAAAATATCCATTGCTAGGGAACTGTTTAAATAAATTATATTATATCCAAAAAATGGAATTCTGTACAACTGTTGCTAGAAACAGCGTTTCATATCACCTTAATAGCAAACTCTGTAAATAGATAAAATAGCAAATCTATAAATACATAATTAAACCTCACTAGTTTAAACTTTACAAAGTACTCAGCAGCTTTAGGAACTGTTTGAATTTTTGAGAAAACAAGTTATCTCCTCATTACAAAAGTTGTTAAGTCACTGTAAACTTAAACATATTAAGAGGGGAGAAAAAACAAACTTACATTCTCCAAATTCTATTCATATTTACCTTCACATGTGTTACCAGAAGAAATGGTCCCAGGTCTCCAGGGCTGCTGATGGTATCCAGGACAACACTTACTGCAACTCTCCCCACAGGTATTATGTTCACATTGGCACTGTAGTTTCTGAACAGACAGGAACACAACAGTTAATCAAAAACCTTACCTCTTTACCTGCATATTTTTCTTTGAGTTATTTAAAACAGAACCTATCGCAGTTAATTAGGTGGCAAGACTTCACAATTGAGGCTACATGGCAATATCAATGCAAAAGGCATTTAATTTTTAGAGAAAAAATATATACATACAAACTATGTACAAACAGAAGTGAGGGGAAATAAAGCAAAACAAAAATATGGATTAATTTATAATTTTTTAAAAAGGTGCATTGACTCTCAGGGTTTGGAAGCTCCCATTAATAATTTTCTTGATGTTCACCTAGATATGTTTCAGCATCAATAAGGGGATAGTGCCAAAAATTGGGGGAAAAGCCCAAAAAGTAGCGTGGGTTGTTTAAAAGAAGGAGGGGGGTATGTGTGTCATACTGACAATTAACATCATATTAAAACAAATAAACTTTATTTTATCTTGATTTAATATCACAAAAATGGAAGAAAGAAAAAATGAGAGAAGGGAAATACTCTTTGAAAAAAATCTAAATATAATTTATAACTGCACATGGTTTTGTGCTTGACGGTCTTATAGACAGAAGAGCTTCAACATTTATAATGGGGATTTAATTAGAAATACCCGCTGAAAACAAAGCAAATGAAATTCCTAAAAAATGACATCAGTTAAATTGTTTGAAAGCTTTTTTTTTTTTTTGCATCTTGATTTTCTACCTTTCAACATTTTCCCTGAATAAATTTTTTAAAAAGAGTAATGTAAGCACTACAGCCAAACTTCTATTTTGAAGCTTTAGTAAAATGTAAAACACTAGAACTCACCTTTGTAGCTTCATCCCATGGACAGCTACTGGCGTGGCCATAGCAAATACACATCCCTCCGATGGAAATGTCTTTTATTGAATAGTAATACTTAGGGAAAAGAAAGTCACAAAGAAAAAATAAAACCTCTCACATTTCAGTGAAAAGAAAAGGTTGACACTCCAACAAATATCTCAGGTGGTTTAAGAGTTCATATTGGTCATTTAAAATATACACAGACATACATTTTAAATTATATTTAATGCACAAAGAATCCTTATGCTTGATTAAAATAAATAATGTTCAAATTAGCTCAAAAACAGAAACTAAAGGAATCTGAAAGAATTTCCCAACAGGACTGCATCTTAAACCAAGGCAATCATCTTTAAAACCCATGCTATTGAAAACACTAACAACATATTGGCAAAATGAATGCATGCAGCAATATATAAAGGATAAATACACCACAGCCAAGTAGGATTTATCCCAGGGGTGCAAAGTTAGCTAAACATACAATAAATAAATAAATGTTAACTGCCACATTAACAGATTTAAGGAGAAATATAATATGATCCTATCAATATAGATGCAGAAAAAGCATTTTACAGAATTCAACATGATTCACTAAAAAACTCAGCAAATCAGGAGTAGAAGAGAATTTCCTCAGCCTGATAAGGGGTATCTATGAAAAACCTACAGCAAACAGTGAAACACAAAATGTTTTCCCCCTAAGATCTTCTCTTATCTCTTCTATTCGACATTCTATGGGAGATATCAGCCAGGGCAATGCCAGAAGAAAAGAAATCAAAGGCATACAGAATGCCCAAGAGTAAACTGTCATTTCTCATAGAGGACATGACTGTATGCATAGAGAATTCTAGGGAACCTACAAAACAGCTACTAAAAATAATAAGTGAATTTAGCAATGGCACAATAAATAAAATCAATGAACAAAAATGAGTTGCATTTCTATACATCAGCAATGAACAAATGGAAAGTAAAATTTAAAAAGCAATCTATTAACACTAGCATGCGCAAACATAAAACACTTAAGAATAAACTAAGCAAAAGATCCACAAGACTTTTACAAATAAACAGTAACACACTGGTAAGAGGAATTTAAAATGACCTAGATAAGTGGAGAGAGGCAGCATGCTCATGGATTGGATGACTCAACATTGTTAAAATGTCAATTCTTCTCAAATTTTTCAAAAAAATCATTGGAATCCCAGTGAAAATCCTAGCAGGCTTTTTTTTAATTTTTTTTATAGAAATTGACAAATTGATTACAACATTTATAACGAAATACAAGAAACTTAGAATAGCCAAAACAATCTTGAAAAAGAACCAAGTTAGGGGACAACAGTACCTGACCTCCAGAATTACTACAAAGCCGCAGTAATGAACAAAGCTTGGTATTCGTATAAGGATAGACAAGCAGATCCATGAAATAGTATAGAACCCAGAAACAGACTCGCATATAATAAGGTCAAATAATTTCAGCAAGGGTATTGAAGCAATTTAATGAGGAAAAGGAAAGTATTTTCAACAAATGGTTCTGGAACAACTGGACGCATCAGCTGTGGAGGGGGTAAACCTTGACCCTCATCTTCCACCAAAGTTAAAAATTAATTTGAGATGGGTCACAGATGTAAAAGCTAAAACGATAGAACTACTAGAAGAAAATACGGGAGAGTGTCTTTGTGACCTTGGGATAGCAAATATTTTTCAGAGAGGAGACACGGAGCATTAACCATAAAAGGAAAAATGATCATCTATACTTCTCAAAAGTAAAACCTCTGCTCATCAAAAGCCATAGCTAAGAAAATGAATGAGCAAGCCCCAAAGGAGAAAAGATATTCACCATCTGTATATAAGACCTTTGTCAGATTGGAAACCCCTGGTAGAGTAGTGGTTAAGAGATACAGCTGCTAACCAAAAGGTAGGCAGTTTGAATCCACCAGGTGCTCCTTGGAAACCCTACTAGGGCAGTTCTACTCTGTCCTTTAGGGTTGCTATGAGTCGGAATCGACTCGACGGCAACGGGTTTGGTTTTTTTTGGTCAGATATATATATATCTGACAAAGGACTTGTATGCAAAATATATAAAAACCTTTTATAATTCAGTACTAAGGAAACAGATAACCCAATTTAACAATGGACAAAAAAATTGGTTATATACAAAAGCACATGCTCAACATTAAACACAAATTAATATCATAAGGAAATGCCACTACACACTCATTTAGAATGGCTAAATTGAAAATGACTGACATCATCAAATATTTGAAAGCATGCGGTACAACTAGAACTCTTAGATGTTGCTGGTCTGATTGTAAAACGGTGTAGCTACTTTTGCAAAAGGTTTAGCAGTTTCTTAAAAAATTCAACACACAGCTACCCTAAAATCCAGAATTCCACTTCTATGTTATACAAAAGATGTGAAAATGTTTGTCCATACAAGCCTAAAAATCTGTGTCTTTTCCTGAATGCAAACTGTATGTCAAATTTCTACATTTTCCTTTAAGTGAAAAGAAAATGAAAACCTTCATCTGCTGAAGGCCAGATGTGGAAACAGACTATCATGTGAAGAACAATGACCACTGCATTCGCCACATTACGGCATTTGGGGAACAGGGTGGAGGTGAAGGGACCTGAGGACATGATGTCAGTACCACCGTCTAGTTCAAAGGCGGCATTTCTTTTTTTGCTGTAATTGTTGTATTTTACTATTAGTTATTGTTGTTAATAAAGGTGGCATTTCTAACAAATTACATGTGATGATCTTCACTAAAATAATGATGTAACAGCAAGGAGGGAAAAAGCCAGCCAAAAAGAAAAGCATACTTCCCTTAAACAAAATAAACTTTTCACAATCGTCCCGACAGCTGCCATAGTACTTACGCGCCGTGTAACAATGGGATCGAGCTCTTTGGGCTCCCGGTGGCTAAGGGTCATAAGATCTGCGTTGAGGGTTCTAATGCGCTGTAAGCGAAGGCGGATATACCGGGCAGAAGTAAATTCCAGCAACTTGGGTGAAAGATCATCAGCACTTGGTCTGCCATTGATGAGTGACGTATGGATCTGAAGATAAAGACGTCAAAATCAACACATTTCAATTCTCAGCATGCAAAAATATAGCCCTGGTTGTTTAACTTTGGGACAGAATCTTTATGAATATACTATCTAAAATCAAAAGAGAACTACGTTCTTGTAGAAATCTGTAACAGTTGTGAACAATTTGTGAACAACTGTGATCACAAAGCATCTTCAATCTATTCAAGTTACCCATACCCATGACTCAGGGGTTGCTGAAAACCTTTTAACAGGATCGCTTCCTCCAGTGGGGTGAGGATAATCTAATATCTACCAACATGCTATGACTTCTCTGAAATAGATTCTAAATGCCATAAATAGACAAGGGAGAGTGGAGAAAAAGTGCCCCAAAGCCTATATTCCTGCTCTCTTAATTAGTTTCTGCTCTTGAAACAATGCCAGGGCTCACTGCTCAGTTCCCGCTGTGAGGAGCACTTCCGAGAGTTTCTGTAGTTTCATCTCATCAAGCCAGGTGCTACTAAAGAGTAGATTGTTTTAATTGCACTCCGACTTTAATGGAGTATGTACATCTGGGTGTATTCAGCACTGAGCTAGAATACTTCCTGAGCTATCTCCCAATCCCAACACCCACCAAAGAGAAGGAGAACTTCACGGAGAAAATTGGGCATGCTGTCTTTTAGGGGCATTTTCAGCCTTTCTTTAATATTTCAACAACAGAGAAAGGCAGTATATAGGAGAGCCTAATGGAGTGCATAAATCACAGCCGAGTGAAGACTGAGGAGCCTCCCTGAAGGGAAGAAATCAATAAGGTAAACTGTATTGGTTGTAAAATTAATCATCAATAGACACCATTCAATGATACTTTCAACATAGTTGGATAATTGTAGGAAAGAAAGATCACTGAAATCTGTGTTGAGAGAGCTCTATTTGGAGTGGTTAATGATGGCTATGTTAATGTTGGGGGGAGGGTCTGATAGAAAAACTACCTCACCACTGTGGGCACTGTACCTCTCCATGCTCAAGGGGCACCAGCCTGGAGTAATACGAGGTGCAGATCACTTCGTCATCCGCCCTGTACGTGGGCGGGCCCCGTCTTGGAGTTATATTGTAACGAGTCAAACACTCCGAGTCGCTGACTGCATAGTACTGCCAGGGGGCAAACTGGGTCCCATTCAGGGAGCGCTCCAAAATCCAGTTTCCAGGGCGAGGGGCGTTAGCAGCTTTGATGATGACATATGCGACTTGAAAGACCTGCAACAAAGACACTGGACAATCTCTAATCAAGAATCAGCAGCCACTCTTCATAGCCCAAAGTGCCTCCTGAGAGAACGTTACAGATGATCCTCAATGTCTCTTAATGCTTTAACTATAACTGATTGTGAACGCTGACCAGGAATATGTCTCATGAATGTTTTCCTGGTGGCATCTGTTTTCAGAACAGAACTCAAAAAGTAGTCACAAATAAATGTACCTTATTGTTAACAGTATTAACGTGAACATAAGAGCTTGTTTCCAATGTCCTTCTCTGTCTGGATCCTAAATGATAAGATTGTATTATATTACATTAATAGTAGTATTAAACGTATTTATCATAGTTATTTGGAGATAACACATCTAAACGTGAGACAAAAGTCAGAGTAGGGAGGAAGACATCAAAATACATGCTTTGTAGTCTCATGTCACAAGCAGGAAAAAGGGGATGTAAGTGACCATTAACAGGAAGAAATTAATCAGACAAAATCTTGGATTTGGAAGAGACCTTTGTACATATCAAGTCTAAAATCCACACACAAAGAAAGAATCATCTAACAATCCAGGCCCTCTTGGAACACTTCCAGGGATGGGAAATCCATTAGCTCATAAAACAATGGTTTTGTTTTATGACAACTCCCCCTGTTAGAAGTCTTTTCTTACATTGATTCAAAGTCTCCCATAAGTTCTACACAAAAGACGTTAGCTTCCACTTTCATATAACTGCCTGTGGGGTAAACGACCTACCTTTACCCTAAGTTAGGTGGCCATTATTCTTGATTCCTGAGAAATAACTCTTGGAGTAAATTGAGGTGCGTGGTCTGGGACTTCCAGGCCACACCTCAGGACTTCTGCTGAAGATTAGGGGCTGGCCAGACCGGAAAAGATTCACCTGGGAGGCTGGCACCAACTGGCCTCAGGAGGCATGATGTAGCCTATCATGCAGGACTTGCTGATATAGGCCCTGAACGTGGAGGCTCAGAGGTTGGTGAGAACATCTGCTCTTGGGAGAGTAGTGAGTCCCTTGGAACATGGAGGCTTCACGCTGGAAATCTCACCAGATCTCACCCTGTGCAACCCTTCATTTGTATTTTTTGGCTGTAATAAATCTGTAGTCATAAGTATGGTGTTATCTCTGTGAATTCTATGAGTCATTCCAGTGAATTACTGAACCCGAAGGGAGAGTGGGAGCCAGATCAGAAAGAAAGAGTATCATGTGGACTCCTGAGTTTGCGGCTGGCATCCTGAAGGAGTAGTGGGAAATCAACCCCAGATTTGTGGCCAGCAGGTCAGAAAGTTGAGGTGTCGTGTGGACTCCCCAAACTTGTGGCTGGTGTCTGCCTATATGGCAGTCTGAAGCATAGTGTCCTTTTCACTTGTGAGCTCTGACTTAGCTCCAGGTGGCTATGGTAAGAGATAGAGAGTGCCTTGGGGGCAGCTGGTGACAAGGATGAAGATTTGGGAAGATGGGAACCGGATCAGTCTCCACATTTTGGGGGCTAGATTCATGCTGATCTTTACCATGCATTGCCCTTTAACTATCTGAATATAGCTATCATATATCACCTTCACAATCCAAATTCGTCCCTTCGGCATTCTGTTTTCCTGAAAACATTTATTATTCAGCAAGTCTTCGTTTCCCAGTCGTGATGTTCTGGACATAACTTTATTTTAAAATCCTGTTTCCATGAATCCAAGAACATAGTGAAAATATTATCTCCCCTGTTTCAGTAATTCACCCTTAGGGAGCATTCACTCTTTGATAGTAAACTTAGACTATTAACTCAGGTTGGGTTTATAAGCAAAAAATAATGCCTTTTTTTTTTTTTTATGTGAATTGCTATTTACTCCAGATTTCCTCTAACCCACATTGATGTAGGTGATTTTTTTAAACCAAAGTCCAGCACTTTCTATTTTTT
>NW_004444082.1:469982-474653 GCF_000243295.1 Trichechus manatus latirostris
CGAGACAACCCCTGAGTTCCAGATAACTATGGCTCCCATTTTACATATTTGGAAACGGATGTAAAAGGGGCTTAAGAGACAAGCTCCTGAGCTGCAGAGTCCGGACAAGAAGCCAGGTGGCCTCACTCCAGAGTTCTTAACCACCACGCATACTGCTGGCCCCCTGGACACTGCCCCCAAACATCCCCACACACCAAAGGCTCTGCGCTTTCTGTCTGTAATACAGAAAAAAGGCTCCGACGTTCACTTTGACACCCAGTTGGTATCTGAACAAGCAGCTGTTGTGAGAGCTCAGGATAAGAAGGGGAGAGGAGATGGAGAGTGTGCACGAAAAAAAATAACGAGTTGGTAACACTTACATAGTAGTTGGTATAGCCAGTGACAACGCTAAGTGCTTTATTGGAATTATCAGCTCTTCTAATCCTCACATCTACATTCTTCTGACAAAGGAAATACTATTATTTTCCCCATTTTACAGATGAGGAGACTGAGACACGGAAAGGTTAAGTAAATCTTCCCAGGATCTCATCAGTACTAAATTGTATATTGCAGAGCTTTGAACCCCTTTGTACTCTTAACTGCTAAAGTACACTATGTCTATAGATTGCAGAGAAACAGGAGAATGGAATCCCAGACGGAGGCAAACTAGTGAGGCAAACCCAGTTATCCCAGCCTCTTACTTCAACGAAAAACCAAACCAAGACCATTGCCGTTGAGTCGATTCTGACTCGTAGAGAACTTATAGGATAGAGTAGAACTGCCCCATAGGGTTTCCAAGGAACAGCTGGTGGATTCGAACTGCCGACCTTTTGGTTAGCAGCCGTAGCTCACTTCAATCAGTAACAATTATTTCAGTACCATGTTCTAGTATTTTCATTAAGCCCTTGTCAGCTTTTATACCAAGTTTAGTCACATGATACCAAGTGGAAGAACAACCACAGTGGAAAACGTCAGGATGTTTCTTCCGTGAAGAATCCTTTAACTCCCATCTTGCTCAGGTCCACAGCTATGAAGCTGGTAGTGGCTCTGTCTCTCAATAGTCCTCAAGGTCTCCAAGTTGGGACCAGGGAACAAAGGAAGAGGGGACCACAGGCACTGAGAAAGAGGATGTTACGAAGAATCTACATACAACTTGTCCTTGCTTAAATCCTGATTCGCCAATCGTGAATGATGAACATGTCTTACACATACGCTAGGGAATCTCTGTTAACATACAGAATTTTCAACCTTTGTCCAGATGAAATGCATGATGTCTCTGCTGCCCTGTTTTTGCATGGTTGACTAAACTGCCTCTTCTCTCCATATAAGCTTGGCTGAACACAAATTGATGACACAGGGGTTTTCACTCGATGTAGAATCGTTGCAGTCTTGCCAAAACTGCAGCTGATACAGCCATTTGTAAATCCACTTTCATCATGGATAGCCACCAAGTGGCCTTTGTTAATGATCACCGGAATGCACATAAACAGAAGGCATACATCAAACACTACTCTCCACTGAGGAATCCAGTCAGGAATTTTCATATGGGCCTGCCTTGATCTTA
The DNA here is from genome assembly GCF_000243295.1 of Trichechus manatus latirostris. Taxonomy (NCBI): domain Eukaryota; kingdom Metazoa; phylum Chordata; class Mammalia; order Sirenia; family Trichechidae; genus Trichechus; species Trichechus manatus. The sequence continues at coordinate 471,526 of NW_004444082.1, forward strand.
ACTTAAATATACTAAATCCATCTCAAGCACAGACATCTGAAAAATACAGATAGCCTAATGCTCCAGTGTCAGAGGCCAGTTTCCCATGGGCAGGGAAAGCGAAGTCTCTCCTGCCCACGGAAAGTACAGTCATTCTCTGCAGGACTGTGCTCTGCACGTAATCTGCGGGCCCAGACACCAGGCATGGCTGCCCTTCTGGAAATCTCCACAGACGGCTGTACCTGCGTCCACAGCAGGAACTCAGCAGTGACCGGGGAGTGTCTTCTCTCACATGATGGAAATGCATTTTTCACAGACAAAAGAGATGTAGGTGAATAGTTAAGTGCATTTGAAAAATAATACTCAATTATTCTTATAAAGGTGGTGAATTTGTGCTTCGTAAACTTTATTTCTTATGAGATTATTAGAAAATAAAAGTTAAAATGACTCTCTGAATTAATAATGAGTACTCAAGAATTAAGAGGTAATTACTTAATAGCAGGTTAATTATTAACACAGGTATGAATTATTTCCACGTTTTATAGAATATCAATCACTAAAGTATCTAGTCGATAATTGTGTGAAGTAGCAACAAACACTGGGAAAAACAAGGTAAGTCAGGGAATTTAGAAGTTTACTTGGACAAGTAGGGTATGCACGACACATGTTTTAGGTAGATCTATCACCAGTTACCTTAAATGTCATTTCTATTATATTTGAATTGGTTGCTTTATTATTATGTCCTCACTTTAGGATGAGTAAGGTAGAGGGTCAGCAGAAAAAAAGGAAGACCTTCAATTAGAAGAATTGACACAGTGGCTGCAACAATGGGCCCAAACAACGATAATTGTGAGGATGGCGCAGGGCCAGGCAGTGTTTCATTCTGCTGTGCGTGGGGTAGCTGTAAGGCAGAAATGAATTGAAGGCACCTACCTATCAACAACAGGTTAAGAGCTACGGCTGCTAACCAAAGGGTCGGCAGCTCGAATCCTCCAGCTGCCCCTTGGAAATCCTGTGGGGCAGTTCTACCCTGTCCTATAGGGTCACTATGAGGCAGAATTGACTCGATGGCAAAAGGTTAGGTCTGGTTTTGGTAACAGGAACATATCAAATTAATAGACAAAAATCAACAGCCTCGTCAATGAGAAGAGAATTTTGGAATAAAACTAGATGTGTTTTTCTTTAAATTTGGTGATGTCATTGGAAGTGCAAAGGCAATATGACAAAAACTAGTAACTTCTTTTATTCTTTTTAACATTTCTTTTCTTTCTGTTGGCTGGAGTAGAGATTGACTACTGGTAGTGATAAATTTAGATTAAACACTTCTTCCTTAAAATTCTCAAGATTCGTGTCTCAGAAAATCAGGGAATGCCCAGGTTTGACCCATGCTTAGACACTTAAAGCAGACACGGAGGAAAAGCCAAAGGAAGTGATATGGTCATTGACACATAGATGGCAAACAGAGTGAGTCCATTTAAAACATGAAAAGTAATCTGAAATCAGTCATCTGAAGACAGGAAAGGAATATTTAAAACACTTGTCAAAGCAGTTCTGTTTTCCTTCACATACAGGAGTTATTTCAGAAGGATCCCACCAGTAAGCTGTTCCATGGCCCATGGGTCACTTTCATGTTTGAAGACGGCCAGTAGTATAATTCCAAAGGGAACCACTTTATCTAAAAAGTCAAAACTGAGAAGTAAGGAGTTAGTTTCCCTTCCTAGTCTCAGATTAGTTCTCCATATAATTATTCCCATTGCTCAATTTCAACAAGTGTTCTGGAATAATTCTGCTAACTTTTCTGGGAGATTAGCTGAAACTATCTCCAACACACAACCAGGCATGTCACCAAATGCCCTTGGTGGAACCTTCACTTTTGTCCTCCATATTGTAAGCTCAGCATGACAGCCTCACCTCCTCCCGAGAATGGGATCAACCCACTTGCCATGAAGTGCAGCTACAGGCCATGCTCTGTCAATGAGCACCTCTCCTATCCCCCACGTCCTAACCACCCGTCTCGGCCAGAGTGATCCAGTTTTCACCTATGAACATCTTAGCCTTTGAAATTACATTGGGCTTTTCCCCAAAATGAAGCCCACCATTTGTTCACGTTGGAGGGGAGGTGGCAATAAACACACATTCCCTCCCCTCCTGCCTTGGGAAGTGCACCCAGGAATCTGTCACAGAGATTAAAAAAGAAGCCAGCTATATTCCGGGTAAAAGTAAACTGGAGTTGTGGTTTAGATGTGTGGCTGTAAAGGTTGCCTACCACTTAAGCCCTAGATTATGACAGTGTGGGCACCTATAGATCTGCCCAGGACACAGTCTGCCTCAATAGCTTTATCCTGCGGGCCAGGAGCAAACATCTGAGTGTCCCAAAAACAAACTACTCAAAGAAAAGCACAGACGTGGCCCTGGGAGCAGAATCAGTTCCCTCTCCTAGTTAGAAAAGTAATTGCTTCTCCCCCAAGGAGGGGAGAAGAAAGGTTGGGGAGAGAAGCAGAGATGTTACTTTAGAGAAGAACTCCACAGGGAGACAAGAGACGGGAACAAGGGATGCCCTTAAAATTTTTTCATTTCAGGTGCATTCAGTAGACATTCTTCGAGTATCTGCTTTGTTACAGGGACTCTGGTAAGTGCTACAAATATAGCAATGAAGTAGAGAACTCCATCTGTATGAACAGCATGCCCCAACGGGAAAGGCAGAGATGCAACAAGCCACCAGGGAGAAGTGCAGAAGCTTGGAAGTGTCCAGGCCTGGTGGGGACGCTAACCTTGTCTGTAGGGCGGGCATCTGTGAAGAGATGGGTAGACTAAGGAGGAGCAGTCTAGGCAAAGAGAGGAAAGGGGTAGTGTTTCAGGCCAAGAGACAGTTAGAGTGATAGTCCTGAGCGGCACAGCTTGGAGTAGTACTGGAAGGGAAAGGACACCTGGTTGGCTTGAGGACAGAGAGCCGGGGAAGATGGAAGGGGTCCAGGTCCCACCACACCTGTCTTTGTGGGCCGTGTTGAACATGTTAGACCTCTAGAGGACCTTAAACCATGAAGTTACCTGGTCACCGTGGATGACGAGGTCATGGAATTGGATGTTGGTGCCTGGAAATCAAGAGACGGTGGCGTTGGCATAGTAAAGATTAACAGGCTACAGCGGGG
>NW_004444082.1:475466-476761 GCF_000243295.1 Trichechus manatus latirostris
AATTTCATCTTTCCCATGACCCTATTTCTGTGATGTTCTTACCAAGGCATGATGAGACGTCACAAAATATAGAATCAGAGCTCAAAACTCTTACCATTTTAAAATGAAACACAGTGTGACAAAAGACCCATCATTCCCGACATTCTTTTCTCTTGGTAGCTTTCCCTAAACAGCGAGACGATTTCAGGCCAACCCCATTTCTTCCCTGGTCTAGTCCAGTAACAAGTCGCAAATGATCCTAAATGTTGGCCATCCCAATGGAGGCCTACTAAAAGGTCATTTACCTGGCTTTTTTGTGATTCTGTCACATGAAGAACAAAGATAAATATCTTCTGCTTACATGTCAAACAATAAGGACGTGATTAATATAACTGATATGACTAAATTGCACACCGAAAATGTTGTCTTGGAAAATATTGTTATATATATTTTTGCAACAACAACAAAACAGCGGGGAAAACAGAGATTGTTAAATTAGATGATTGGCCGACTTTCCATCGTTTAAATGCCTGGGAAAAACTAGGTCTTAGAATCTATTGAAACTGCACTAGATCAGTCACTTCCTGATTTATGTGTAAAAAGATGATTAAGATCCCAAATATGACTAAGAAACTAGTACACACATCCTCTAGCAATTATCAGTTACTCTGAGACAGTTTAAGCCATTCCAGTTGACCAAACAGCGCTTCACCAAATTTCTCAGGATGTCTCCGTTTGTACAGCTGTGCCACCCAGCTAATTATCTGCAGATTTTAATTTGATCTCACAGCTTTCCCAGGCTTCACTTCCTCACCTTAACAAGGATGAAGGACAGGCCAGAGTGAGCCAGTGCTCTCCAAGTATCTGTGGACAATTTCAAAGTGATCACAGGCCTGGGGAAAGGCAATGACCTAAACACACAGCTGTCACAGCCACCAAGAGTATCTGCTTTGACCACTGTGTCGCAGCTTCATCGTCTCCTCAGAACTAAGGTTTACAGAGTTGGATTTCCATAAATCCATCAAAAGGTAGTGATTAATAAGTTTGGATTGTCCTACAATCTGGAAAACTACAAAAATAAATTTACATGATTCAGGCTAAAATGGTAACTCCAGAGACTGTTTTTCCACACCCCACTGCATTCATTGCTGTTGTTGTTAGGTGCCGTCAAGTTGGTTCCGACTCATAGCGACCCTGTGTACTACAGAACGAAACACTGCCCGGTCCTGGGCCATCCTCACAATCGTTGTTATGCTTGAGCCCATTGTTGCAGCCACTGTGTCAGTCCATCTTGTTGAGGGTCTTCCTCTTTTTTG
>NW_004444082.1:479017-489772 GCF_000243295.1 Trichechus manatus latirostris
CTTCTACGGTAAACCACTAGGAAACTAGACAAAATATGTAAAATACGGTTTTCAAATCTTGGACAACAGGCAGCACAGGACAGTGGATCCTGAGAGAAGAACCCAGGACTGTGCTGGCCTTCTGCCTGGAGGCCCTTTCTGGACTGTGGTTTGTCAATGTCTTATAAACTTAAATATACACATGTCCTTTGACCAAGTAATCCCACTCCTAAAGAAATAAAAACACACGTCCAGGGAAAACCTTTTATGAGAATGTTCACAGCAGCTTTATTTACATTAGCCAAAAACTGAAACCAACCCAACAAACAAAATGTCCATCAACAAGAGAATGGGTAAACAAATTCTGGAACATTCATGAAATAAAAGTCTACTCGGCAATAAAAGGCACAAACCAGTAATAATACCAGCAACAGTGAGTCCGTCTCACAGACATACTGCAAAGAGAATGAACCAGACATACAAGTGCACACTGTGGGATTCCATTTATAAGAAGTTCTATAACAGGCAAAACTAACTTACAGTGAGAAAAATTCAGAACTGTAGTTCTTCTGGCCTGCGGAGGGTAGGGGGCTGAGGGAATACTGACAGGGAAGGCATAGGGGATATCCTGGGGGAAGGAAATGCTCTGTATCTGGATCAGGGTGTGGCTCACATGCGTGTCTGCGTTTGTCAAAACTCATACTATACATTTTAGATCCATGCATTTCACTGTATATAAATTATATCTCAATAAAAAGAAGAAATGAAGGAAGAAATGTATTACAGGACTCGGTGCGCCATTTCAGCTCCACAAACATGCCAGGCCTTCCCACACTGCCCTTTCTTCTGCCATATCCTTCCTCATTCCTGCCTCCCTTCCTTCACTGTCCCTCCTCTGGGTCATGTTCCCTGACCCCCTAAGCTGCTCCTCCTATGTGTCCTCCATGGACCCTGCCCCTCCCCCCACCCCCCGCCATAGCCCTTATGCCCAGGATTGGATTATCCAATAAGCAAGGTAAACACAGGCTTAGTTGTGCTTACTAATCTATAGCAAACAATTTCACATTTTTCCACCATATCAAAGATGTAGCAGAGTGTGATCCATGTGAAATTTCTCACTACAGATTAGTAAGTAAGCACAAGTAAGCCCATGCTTACCCTGCTTACTGGATAATCTGCCCCTGCTTATGCCACTGGACCCAAGTAGTCCCTTCACCTGCTATTCCCCCACTAGACCAGAAGCGTCTTGTGGGCCTGGGCCTGCCTTAAACTAACGATCACAGTGACTGTAAAGATGACCAGCTTCTCTAAGGGACTCACCGTTTGTTGTATACTCTCTCTGTGCCAAGGGTTTACATGGATGACATCACTGTCTTGTTCATCAATGAATCCCTGGACCCAGGCCCCAATAAATAGATATTTCATGAATTACTAAATATACACAGTATTCTCAAATATGATGGTATGGATTGAAAGGTAATCCCTGGCTATTAGATATGCAGGTGGTTTAAAAAAATTTTTTTTCCTTATGCTTTCTGTATTTTGAAAACTTTCTACTCTTAGCATATGTTACTTCCATGTCAGAATAAAGGAAACTCTGTATAAAGAAAAGATCAATTGAAGACATTAAAGACATAAGAGATATTTTGAAATACAGTTAAAATTTTCATAGGCAGCTTTCTTTTTAAAAATGTATTGCAGCTTTCTTTTTAAAGACGGAAAAGTTGCAATTTAAAGAAAGAGCTGTCAATGCATAAAAACTAAAAAAAGAAAAGAAATAAAAAAACAAATGCTAGACAGTACTCCAGACTGCACCATTTTTCAAAGAAATATTTCTTTAAAAATTAAAAACTTATCTTTTTTCTTTTCAGCTTCAATATAACAGGAAGAAACAATGATTTCAGAAGGGATTTCCTTTTCATTCTATAAATAAATAAAAACTTTATTTTGAATCCAAAGCAGTCAGAGATATGAAAAGTACATTGTGACAAAGTCCTGCAAATCCGTCCCTCTCAATTTCCCAGAGCCCTTCCCAAGGCCCAGTCTAAGAAGCCCCGTTGTAGTAAGACGCAGTGTAAGAGTAATAGCCCTGATACTCTGCCATTCAGAGAAAGGGGGGTGAGGGTTGAACTAAACTCTGATAAATGGCAAAATGGTATCCTTGAGTGCACATTTTAATTGGTAATATAGAAATGATAAAGCTTAAAAATAAATCTTGTCCAGAAACAAAATTCCATAACGTTCTTGAAGCCTGGTCTCCATCAGTTTCACTTATTCAGTTCAGTGTCATTAACTACGATCAATGTAAAGTACAATATCTACATCCCATGTGAATGGTATAGCTATTTACTTCACCTGAAGACAAGGGTCTGACACCTAAAAGAGAAGATAAGGAAGGCCTGTAAAGAGAGGCAGCTCAGAGAAACACCTTTGCCAGAGCATGAGGCTGGGACAGTTTTAAAACAAGTTTACAAACTCTTTACCACTCCTTCCATTGAGGGAGTCCTTGAGTGGCACAAACAATTAAGCACTCAACTAGTAGCTAAAAGTTGGTGATTCAACCCACCCAGAGGTGCCTCAGAAGCCAGGTCTGGCGATCCGCTTCCGAAAGGCCACAGCCTTGAAAGCCCTATGGAGCAGTTCTGCTCTGCACATGTGGGGTCGCCATGAGTCAGAATGGACTCCACGGCAACCACCGCCACCAACAACCTCCCACTGAGAGGTGGGGCCGATCCGTTCCCTCTACTGAATCTTGGCAAACCTTGGTGACTTGGAGGCCAGCAGAGCACATTGGAAGAGACACTGTGACACTGGAGGCTAGGTCTAAAAGATGGCACAACTTCTACCTCTTTCTCTGGAACCCTCATGTCAGAGCCCAGAACTGCTGTAGAAGCAACCTGGCTTAGGCCACCATGCTGTGAGGAAGCCTTCACTAGCCACGTGGAGAGACTACATAGAGCCGCCCTGAGACTACTTGAAGAGCAGTCCTCGCACCCCTCTCGAGCTGCACCAGCTCCACCACCATCTGACCTCAACCACATGAGCATCCCTGAAACACCAACCCTCAGCCAAGCCCTTCTGGAAATCCTGACCCACAGAAAACATGAGAGATCTAAAATGCATGTTGCTGTTGTAAGCCATAAAGTTTTACAGTGATTTCTTACACAGCGGTAGATCACCAGAACAGAGTCTGTGTATGAGAAAATGAAGTGAGATAATAAAAACAAGAAAACAGAAGAAAGACCTATATCTATGAGAACAGCAGCTTCACAGAGAACATGAAGAAAAAGATAAACATTTCCTAAGGGCGTGAATTTGTGGCTTACTTCCAACTCACAATGAAGGGGATAAGATTTCTTCCAGTCTACCCATTTTGCCAAATTCAGGAAAACCTTAATATTTGAAATTGTTTAAGGCCAGTATGAAGGAAAAGAAAATTGAAGTAGAATCATTTTGAATAAGTACAAAGACACAGTTAGAGTAATTTCTAAGGCGTTTCTGGGAAGGGTGTCTGCCTTACCTCTTCTCGTTTGTGATGAGAAGCTCTAATCTACATGCAATTCTCGTTCTAAAAATCTTTAAAGGTTTGCTGCCTTAAGAAAGTTAAATTTGCCTCATGTTTTCTTATTACCCTGTCAGTGTGCTTGTCAAGCACTTTATAGTTGGATGATGCAATAATAAACTTCAACCTCGTTCTGGTCCATTTTTCAGAAATTCTGACAAAAAATAAAAGAGGCCCAAATTAATGAGGCTTTACAAAAACAAGCAGCCCTTGTCTAAAGGTCTGAATAAAACAAAGGGCCTTCTGTGATTATGTTCCCACCACAAAGTGCCACTTCCTAATTAAACCTACACAGAAAATAAAGCACTGCTTCAAAAGACAGCTTTATTTTCAATGCCATAGGAAACATTTCCTTTTTTTACAAAACACTTTATCTTCTAAAGCACATTACAAAGTTTTACTCACACATTTGGCCACTCCCAGTGAAATTTTTGCCCAGGTTAAGAACGTTTAAAGGATAATACAAAACATTGATCTATTTCCCTCTTCTTGGCCAAAAAACACAAGTTAGGTGGCACTTGATTCTAATCATTCACTGCAAAAGCATCCCACAAGTGTTAATACTCTGCCCAACCCACAGGGGAGACGACCCCGTGGAGCGGCAACTTACGCAAAGAGAACAAGAGGGAAGGGGCTTAGGAAGATTACGAACTTTCCAAAACCATGAGGAAATCATAAAAGTTGTCTGCCACCTCCCAAAAAATCACAGTGCAAAGGAAAACAAGGACAGGAAGCCAGGGTCACATGAGACGAGGCAGCATGGCATCGTGTAGAAGAAACGTTAGACCAGGAAGCTGAAGCAGTTCCCTTTAGTTGTTACTATTATTATTGTTGGCTGTATGGTGTGGGTGGAGACGCATAAAGTGTATTAGGGTGATATGCCTTAACACAATTGCAAAGTAAAAGGCAGTAGTAGAAGTCCTGGTTTCCAGTTTTTCCTTTAGCATATCTAGTCCCTACACCACTCTGTGCTTCAATTTTCATACCTACAAAGAGATCATCTGTGTCCCAGCATTGTTGGGAAGAGAAGATGAAATAATGCATGAGGGAAAAAAATGCCGTATAGTCCATAACCTGTATCTACAAATTTCTATACATACACCAAAGAACTCGTTGCCATCAAGTTGATTCTGACTCATAGTGACCCTATAGGACAGAGTAGAACTGCCCCACAGAGTTTCCAGGGAGCAGCTGGTGGATTCGAACTGCTGACCTTTTGGTTAGCAGCCAAACGCTTAACCACTGCGCCACCAGGGCAGCAACAAATATTCCTTATTAAAGGGATATGGAAAACAAAACTAACCACAGCTTTGTAACATGAACTTTGTATTCACCACATCACCTCCTTGTCATGAATGTGACATCAGTACTTTTTCACTGAAAGCTCAAATGACTACTGATAACAGAAGAACTACCTAAATGTCAGGTGTGAGAATTTTACACAAATTATGGCAAGCCATGTAGTAAAATATTAATGCAGCTTAAAAATTATTAATAATGAGTTTTAGTCACATGGGAAAATGCTACTGCCATAAAGTTAAATAAAACATCAGGACATAAACTTATCTATCATATAGTCTCAGCTAGAGGTACAACAGTTTCCTGATTCAAAGTCCAAGCTCTTGAATCTCAGTGAATAGTACCCTTGAGCAAGTTACTTAAATTCTGAGTCTCAGTTATGTCATCTGGACAAAGGGGAAAATAATAGGATCAGACTCGTAGGGTGATCATGAGAATTCAATGGCAGAATAGAGATACAATGCTTAGCACAGTATCTGGATGCCCACAGGAAGTATGTAATAAATGACAGCATTTGTAGTATTACTAAATACATAAAAATGCATATAAAAATTTAAAACAGAATATACCAAGATATCAGCCGCTGCCTCCGAGTGAAGGAGTTGTAAATTTTTCTGCCTCTTTACTCTTATCTCTACCTTCCATCTTTTCTACAATGAGCCCATATTACTTTTCTAACAGAAAGAGGAATTATCATTATGAGTTTATTTTCTCAAAATCTGCATAACTGTACTTCTTTGCTAATCCGAATTAGCTACCTTTTATTAGATTATATGAATGTTGGTTTAACATTTCCCTGAGTGATATCTGAAGATCTTTGGGAATCTAAAATAATTAATGGACTACAAATATGACAGAGGGAAAGAAAACTCAACGGTATTTATTGTGAGAAATCTGTCAGGCGCTCTATGGGAATCATCATTCTTAACACTACTGCCTTTTACTTTGCAACTGTGTTAAGGCATATCACCCTAATACACTTTATGCATCTCCACCCACACCATACAGCCAACAATAATAATAGTAACAACTAAAGGGAATTGCTTCAGCTTCTCTTCCATTGCTGTCCTTCCTACGTCCACAGTGCCAACGTGGTGCCCCAGGGCAGTCTCTCGGCTGAGATCCAAGGACACCTAGTCTGTTGCTGTGATTTCATCATGGGAATTCTTTTGCATTTTCATTCCGAAGTTAGTCTAGAAATGTAATGTGAGCATACTCAGGCTCGTCTGGCTGACCACCGCAGGACAAAACACTGCCCATGACCTCAGGGGCTGTGTCTGTGTGTTCCTGTCACTGCAGGCACCAAGTGGTCTCCTTCCAAGAAGACAGCATTGGAGCCAGTTGCTAAGCTGTCAACCCTCACCTGCAAACCCACCTTTCTATGGTGTGCTTGGTGAGGCAGGACTGGGATGCTGCACCCCACATTTCTGCTGCCCAGCCTCCCTGTTCAGTCCTGCGAGTGGAGTCGCTCCAGGAAGAGTAGAAGGCTGGAGGAGGGAGAGCGGGAGGGGCTAGCTCCTTCTCCGTCCACCAGCTGTTCCTGTCCCTGTTGCTCCATCAGCGGTCCTATCCCTTGAGTCAGCAGAAGACCCCAGAGTGCAGCTTTGTCAGCACTCCCCAAATGAATTTCCTCACATCCTGAAACTGGGTGGCCCTCCTCCAAGCTCCTAGGTACTAACAACCCCCACCCGTTCTTCCTCAGCCATTACTGTCTCCGTGTTACCCTGCAGCTCCCTTTTCCAGTTTCCCAATACTGTCTAACCAGTTCCTTATGCTCAGTATGATCCCATAAATAACTAGTCTGGCTGTGGTTTTCCTGACTCCACCCTGGCTGATACAATGTATTTTACAGTGTATGAATTTTCACATGTATTTTACAGTGCGTGAACTTTCAATGCAGTGTTTCTGAAAATCCTTGTGTTCTTTTACTGAGAAACACTACCACAGAAGATACATTTTAATATAATTCAAAAACAAAACAGCTGACTCCAACTCATGGCAACCCCATGTGCGTCAGAGCAGAACTGTGCTCCGCAGGGTTTTCAATGGTGGATTTTTCGAGGTGAACTCGAAACTCCAACGTTTTGGTTAACAGCTGATTCCATTAACCATTTGCACCACGAGGGACTCCTTAATTAGCAGGAATGAAAATAATTTTGACAATCATAAAATGCAAAATCTGTGAAATGTGCATTCTCTCCCTGAGTGACTTATTTGAAATTTTAAGTTGTCAAAAAAGATCAATGACTTAGTGCAGAGGTAGTCGTAAAGAATGAGCTTTTAAATCACTTGACAGTGAACAGCATCCTATTTATGGAGACTACCCACGTACATGTTAATCTTCCGCTGTTAAAGTTGACCTGTAAGTTTGTCTTAAAACTTACACTCACTCAGTTCCCATGGATTCTGAGGAAAAAAGTAAGATTTTACTAAATATCTACCAATGTGGATTCTAAAATATCCTGAATCAATGGAAGAAATGAATAGCAGGCATTGTTTTAAAAAAGTAAAGAAATAAATCTAACCATTCCTGTCATAATATGTTACTAAAACAAATACTCTCTAGTTGTATCTGATTGCAAACCATACAGCATTTATGGACTTTCTGATAACACGACTTTGGAGCTTTTCTTTAGTTTCTCTACCAGGTAACCAAACATCATCCACAAAGGCTAAAAATGTGATAATTCCAACAGCTGTCATCAACTAGAACATCAAGAATGACGTCTTTAGCATTTGCCAACACAGGATGAAGCTCAATTGATCAGAAAATCACAGGAGCTGATACATTTATTAAGTTGTTGTTGTTAGGTGCCATCAAGTCGATTTTGACTCAGAGTGACCCCATGTGACAGAGTAGAACTGCCGCATAGGGTTTTCTAGGCTGTAATCTTTACCAGAGCAGATCGTCAGGTCTTTCTCCTATGGCTGCTAACCAGAAGGTCAGTGGTTCGAACCCACCAGCCGCACTGCGGGAGAAAGATAGGGCAGTCTGCCTCTGTAAAGATTACAGCCTTGGAAACCCAGTGGGGCAGTTCCACTCTGTCCTATAGGGTCGCTATGAGTCAGAATCAACTTTATGGCAATGGGTTTGGGTTTTGTGTTTTTGGTCTCATTATACTGAGCCCACCCAGATAATCCAGGATAATCTACCCCTTTTAAAGTCAGTTGATTAGCAATCTTAATTCCATCTGCAATCTTAATTCCCCCTTGACATGTAACATAGCATATTCACAAATTCTGGGAATTTGGAAGTGAATATATTTGGGGGCCTACCACACCCACCAAGAAACAAAGCTTGGTTAATTTAAAAAAAAATTGTCATTTTATGTAGAAAATACTCAGGAATGCAGTAAAAAATATTAGAACTAACAAATTCAGCAAGATTGTAGGATATAAAATCAATATACAAAAATCAATTATCTTTTTATATATTTGCAATAAACAAATTTAGAATATATAAATGACTCTCACGGCACAATAATGAAAGAAACAAATAACCCAATGAAAAAAATGAGCAAAGGACCTACAGAGACCTTTCTCCTGGGAAGACGTAGCCAGTAACCAGTTGCTGTTTGGTTGACTCTGACTCATGGCACACCCACGTGTGCCAGATTAGAGCTGTGCTCCATAGGCTTTTCACTGGCTGATTTTTTGCAATTAGATTGCCAGGACTTTCTTCTGACATGCCGAAAACTCCAATTTTTCAGTTAATAGTATGAAAATACTCTCAACAACTTTAGTCATCAGGAAAATGTTAACAGAAACCACGGTGAGATACCACTTCACACCCACTAGGATGACTAGAATCAAGAAAGCAGACAATAAAAAGTATTGGTGAGGATGTGGAGGAATCAAAATCCTCATACCCTGAAGACAGGATGTAAAATGGTGCAGCAGCTAAGGAAAAGAGACTGGCAGTTCCTCAAATGATTAAACACAGAATTTATATAGGACCCAACAATTCTATTCCTAAGTATATACCCAAGAGAAGTGTAAACGTCCCTCCACACAAAAATTTGCATGCAAATACTTATATTAGCACTATTCATAATAGCCAAAATGTGGAAAGAACCCAAATGTCCATCAATAGCACTGGAATTTAATCAAGTCTTTAGAGCTGAATTTAGTATATAGACATACAGGGCACAGGGAGCATGTTAAAAAGCCACAATGGAACAATCAGACAAATCCAGAATGTAGGACTTTATTCAAGAAAACTGGCCTGGTCTATTCAACAATTCAGTATCCTTGCAGGGAAAAAATAAACAAATAAAAAGCGGGCTATCTTAGTTATCTATTGCTGCCATAACAGGCATACCACAAGTGGATGGCATTAACAAACAGATATTTATTTTCTCACAGTTTAGGAGGCTAGATGTCTGACTGTCAGCTCTAGGGGAAGGCTTTCTCTCTCTGTTGGCTCTGGAAGAAGGTGCTTGTCTCTGAGCTTCTGCTCCTGGGCAGTCTTCATGTGGCTTGGCATCTCTCTTCCCCCGTCTATGCTTCTTTCTCTTGCTTGTTTAGTCTCTTTTATATCTCAAAACAGATTGACTCAAGACACACCCTACACTAATCCTGTCTCATTAACATAACAAAGACAACCCATTCCCACATGGGGCTATAATCACGGGCATAGAGGTTAGGATTTACAACACATATTTTGAGGGGACATAATTCAATCCAAAACATAGACTATTCAGATTAAAAGAGATTTAAGAAGCATAACAACCAAATGCAACCAATGATCCTTTCGGATCCTGGGTTGAAAAAGTAAAAGTTATAAAAGACATTAGTGAGCAAATGGTGAAATTCAAACATGGGTGGCTAAATAGTTATTAGGAAACCACTACTGGTTTTGTTCGGTGTATTAATGGCATGGTGTTCACCCAGAACAAATACCCCTAGTCTTTGAAGACACACACTGAAGTATTGGTAATTGCAATTCCCTTGAAAATTGTACAACAAGATGAAACAAATATGGCAAAATGTTTAACAATCCCTGCATTTCAGGGGTGGGTATACATGCATCCATTGTAACGTACTTTCTGCTTTTCTGCAGGTTCAAATATTTCCATTTAAAAAAGTTCAATAAATGAATAAATACGAGAAAAGTTTGCTCAGATATGAGCATACAGTTGCTGTCGAGTCATCTCTGAATCATAACAAACCTTGTGCTCTATAGGGTTTTCAATGGCGGATTTTTCAGAAATAGATCATCAGGCCTTTCTTATGAGGTGCCTCTGGGTGGACTTGAACCTCCAATTCTTTGGTTAGCAGCCCAATGTGTTAACTGTTTGCACCAAGCATACTGTACTCTTTTTTGTAAACTGAGAGCACAATAGAAATTGTATACTGTGTAAAAGGTAAAGAAATTTCTGAGTACTAATTATTTTAAACATTATTTTAGAAGCCTACCCAAGTACACTCCTAGAATTTACGCAGAGAAGTCTATCACTGTCATGTGGGCCTGCTTATTTAAAAGCATGCCTTAAAGACCTAAAACCGATGCCCTTCTCTGGATTCCTCAAGCTGACTCAGTCCAACCTGAAGCCAAGGTTGCCCTTCACCATGAAGTCGAGCATGAGAAACTCCAAGATAAAGGATAGTCTAATGTGGATTGGAAATCTTCATGTAAAATGTCCTCTTGTTAGTTTGGCTAAACTCATGTAATATTATGTTTCTAATGATGGAAGTGGCTGCACTTTTTCCATTAGAAAAGCCAAAATAAATTGGAGAGGTAACGGGAAAAGCAAAGTCTCCTGCAGAAGCATTCTTACTATTGAGATGAAAGAAGGCCAGGGCAGAAAGGGGCCCTTCTCTCTTTTCCTTTAGGGGGATTTGAAAGTATTAAGGCATGACATATTAATTCAAGACTTAGGGATGAAAACTATTGGAGGCACAATTTTACTTCC
>NW_004444082.1:490485-491841 GCF_000243295.1 Trichechus manatus latirostris
TTGCTGTGGTGCTGGAAGCTATGCCACTTACTTTTCAAATACCAGCAAGGTCACCATGGTAGACAGCTTTCAGCAAAGCTTCCAATCTACGACAATCTAGAAAATTAGCCAGTGAAAAATCTATGGATCACAAAAAAATATTGTCCAATATAGTGCTGGAAGATGAGCCTCCTAGGTTGGAAGGCACCATACCATGGCGGCAACAATGGACTGGAGCATACCAATGATCATGAAGATGACACAGGACCAGAGAATGTCTCGTTCTGTTATATATAAGGTTGTCATGAGTAGGAGCAGACTCGACAGAAGCTGGCAACAAGCTCAAAAGGTAGGGGCTGGCTGTGTTGGGCCCCTAGTGCGTCTGTCGGCACCTGGCCTGGTGTAGTATCCTGAATGGAGGAATGTGTCCTACAGCATCTAAGAACATTAAACCATAGGGAAACAATTTCATTCGTCTTCTCAAAAATACCTAGGAATGATAAATGTGACACGAAATGGCACCACGGACTACTTACATACATCGCTTGACTTTACCTAGTGGGAAAACTGTGAGGCCAAAAGGTCAACATGTTGTTAAGAGACAAGCCAGACTTCCCAAAAGTCATCAGAAGGATACGGTTCAGTAGCATGTAGACATTCCTCCATGGTCCCGGTCTTACCTACCTGTCTCAAGTCCAGAGTGATGGTGACCCAGTGGTATTCTCTACCATTTTGAATACTGGGACTCTGCCACCAGTGATTGGTGCCATCTATCGCATTTGATATTGGATGTCGTTCTGTTAAAAGAAAACAAAAACATGCATCACTCTCAGTTGCTTTAAATTTGTTAGCATTTCTGAACAGTATAGCCTTTGGAAATGAATAGCATTAAAAGTGGACACGATGTTCATAGTCACCTAATAAAAGTCTGTTGTTCGCATGTCTAAAGTACAAATTGCCATCAGTACTTTCGATAGAAGATACGGCACTTGCCTTTGGGGTTGGCACTGTTGCCATCACAGATTCTGCACTGTGGATTTCGCACAGGGCGGCTGGGCACATGTTCCACGAGTTTGCAGAACATCTCGGGCCCCTTCTCGCCGCAGGTGGCATTGGTGCTGATGTGAGCATTGCTGGCAAGATTGAGAATGGCAGGAAACAGGCCTGAAAGGAAAAATTCACCACTTCAGAAAAACCATTTGAAATCACAAAATGGGATTACTCCAACTCACTTTGTAGGTGAAGCAAAATAGATGGTGCCATGTGTTGAGTGAAGGAAGTCTTGCACATACACCGTATATACGGTATACTTTCATTTCTATGAAATTCTACAACAGGCAACGCTAATCTATGAGGAAAAAACATCAGAACTGTGAT
>NW_004444082.1:492619-495025 GCF_000243295.1 Trichechus manatus latirostris
GACTGTGAGAAAAGCAACTCTACTAGGTTCTTTAGAAATTTAACTTTATCTTGGTAAAATAGGGCTAACAGCAGTGAAGACTCTATAAAGGTCTAGAAACAATGGTGCAGATGATAATGAAGAGACATTCTAGATGAACAAGGTCGGACATTGTGAACTGAGCGTGGGTATGAGGGATATCTTAGTTGTCTAGTGCTGCTGTAACAGAAATACCACAAGCGGATGACTTTAACAAACAGAAATTTATTCTCTCCAGTTTAGAAGGCTAGAAGTCAGAACTCAGGGAGCTAGCTCTAGGGGAAGGCTTTCTCTCTCTCTCTCAGCTCTGGAGGAAGGTCCTTGTCATCAGTCTTCCCCTGGTCTAGGAGCATCTTGACACAGAGACCCCAGGTCCAAAGGACACACTCTGCTCCTGGCTCTGCTTTCTTGGTGTAGGAGGTCCCCCTGTCTCTCTGCTTGCTTCTCTCTTTAACATCTCCAAAGAGATTGACTCAGGATACAATCTCATCCTGTAGACTGTGTCCTGCCTTATTAACATATCTGCCTCTAATCCTGCCTCATTATCATTGTAAAGGTTAGGATTTACAACACATAGGATAATCACATAAGATCACAAAATGGTGGACAACCACACAATACTGGGAATCATAGCCTAGCCAAGTTGACACACATTTTTGGGGGACACAATTCCAGCCATAATAGAGGGTCTTAGCCTAGTGGGATTTTTCTAATTTACTAGAACTTGATCTTCAAAGATCACAGAAGAAAGTATTTTCTTTATAAAGACCATACAGCCAATATCACTTCTGAAAGGTTTCCTTTTGGGTGAAAATTTGACATAGCACAGTATAATTTTAGTAATATAGAAGGAATTCATGCCTTCAATATTTATTTTTTAGGTACTGCCTAATATTTTTAACGATCTTTTCTATTATAAATATTTTAATAATTTAAGTAATAAAATAGAAAGTTATTTTTGTAAGAATTGCTACATAAAAAAAAATCTTACCATGTGTCTTTATTAAAGCACACACACATACAACTTATTAGGTAGTTTTTCAGACTTTGCACATAAAACAATGACTTATATTCTGCCTTCCTTCTCAGAATTATCCTATTCAAGTCAATAAGCTTTCAATAAAAAGTTTATTGAGCCTTTCAATAAAAAGTTTTTGAATATTTGTATTCTAGAGTATTATTCTTAATATTGACACATAGCACAGACTTACATCATATACTGTGATCACTATATTATATTTTGGTGTATATTTTGTTAGGTAATGAGGTTCATTATCCTGTATGACCATAATTTTCTAGGACCCTGGTTCAAATGTATCTTATGACAAAATAATTTAAAATACTATATGTGTTTAAACTGTAATATTTCAATCCAAACACTGAAGCCAAGTTTTCCGGCTCCACATCACATGTTGGCATATAGATTTGCAGTACAACCAGCTCTATGCATTCACCCGCACACAGGCCAGACAGTAAGCCCCAAGGCGAGGCCAGAAGCCAAGGACACATGGCAGAGTGATTGAACAATGCATTTCTCTATCAACAACAAACACTTTACCAGTTAACAAATGTCGCCACTTTCTCTTTTTGCTCCCGTCCAATTGCTAGACATCAAGATATCCCCCCACCCCCACCCGCCAGAGCGCCCTTCCACTCTGGCGAGCTGCCAGGGCCCTGAGTGACTGGGGGCTGGCAAGGGGCCACGAGGGCACCATGCTCTCTATGCAGGAGTCTCTGCCCTGAGTCACGGAGAGAAAGAAGCTCACACCTCATGAACGTAAACTTAACATAATTCCGATGAATATCTCAATGTTAGCAATCAGCACTAGGTTTTAAAGAACTTCGATTTTTCCTTACTGCTGGTCTTCTAAATAAACTCTTAATGAAAATAAAGAAAAATTCCTTGGTTAGCATGGCTATGCACAAAAATCTCATGAAAACATCCAAGTTCTTTTCCACTAAAACGAAATCTTCCTTTTCAGATAAGTCAGTATTTGGGAAAAAAATATTCACTAAAAATAATCCTTGAATATTACAATTATATCACTACATAGTTATAATTATTATTCATTGTTGCATATGACCACACCTGTTAGAAGATAAAAGAAAGCTGGAAATACGTTCTGAAGAAAATTTTTTTTCTTTTTTTTTTATTGTACTTCAGGTGAAGGTTTACAGAACAAATAGTTTCTCATTAAACAGTAGTACACATACTGTTTTATGACATCGGTTAACAACCCCACGACATGTCAACCCTCTCCCTTCTTGACCTTTTTTTTTTTTTGGTGAAAATATATGTAGTCAAAGATACACCATTTCAAAAATTTCTACATGCACAGTTCAGTGACATCGACTACACTTCTGATTGTGCTGCTATTCTCACTTTAG
>NW_004444082.1:495125-497465 GCF_000243295.1 Trichechus manatus latirostris
CCTTGGAAGTGACTTCACCACTGAGCTAAAAGGGTGTCTGGAGGCCATACTCTCGGGGTTTCTCCAGTCTCCTTTAGGCCAGTAAATTTGGTCTTTTTTGTGTGTGTTAGAATTTTGTTCTACATCCTTCTCCAGCTCTGTCCAGAACCCTCTGTTGTGATCCTGGTCAGAGCAGAGAGCGGTGGTAGCCAGGCACCATCTAGCTGTATTGGACTTAGTCTGGTAGAGACCTTGGAAGCTGTGGTCCATTAGTCCTTCAGACTAATCTTTGAAGAAAATATTTTTTAAAAACATCCCTCAGGTTGCTGAATCATTTCAGTGACTACTGAAATATTCCAACAGACACTACATGAGTATCAAGTCGGAGGAGGGACAGGAAATAAAAGAGCGAGAAAGGGCACTGGGACCAAGAACCCACCAAGAACAAAAGTTTAATTTTACAGGTAGAAATCAAAGGCGGCATGGAGTTTTCTGGCTCCACATCACATGTACGCAGAATGTGTGACACAGTTTCCCCATTTCTTGATCATGCACTTAATAAATTAGGCTACACATTTTTGCTGAGAGACTTTATTGACTTTAGTTACAGTGACTGTAGCAATAATTTGTAGCTTTCCTTCCATTCAGGACACACAATGGAATCATTTCGCTATCGGTATATTTAACTAGCAGCTGAAGACTATAGAACGCCAAAATCCATGGACCATGAAATAAATTCCTTCTCATTCACCAGTACTTTTTCTTTTAATCTCCCTTCTTCATATCCTGAGTACACCTGACCTTCTTATGTGCATTTCAGGACCATGTTAATCTACTGGAAAGTTCCCTTACTAGCATTAGGTAAAATATTGCCACCAAGCAGATGAATAACAAAGCTACTATACATAATTACCAAAGTTTTCAGCTGAGAGACTTTTCAGATAGCTTAATCATTCATTTTATATCTAAAATGTTGACTAGTGCCAACGAGACTCATCACAACAACTTCAGCAATAGTTTTCAAACAGTTCGAGCCAATGGCTCAGAGCCTTAGAGCACTTTTGTGTAAGACAGGCGTGAGTTTTTTCCTAATGAGCTTTTTTTCATTTTGAAAAAAAAAATGTTTTTGAATTCTATAAAATGTTACGTCTACCTGATCCATACTCAAAACCTATGTGAAATTCTGACAAAATAATGATTTGCAATTCTTAGTTGAAGGCTCTGGGGCAATGTTTCTGATCCTTTTTTCCCAGGATGAAATAAAGATTATTTTATATGGTTTCATCATCAAAGTGGCTTCGGGTATCAGGAATTTTCATTTTGAAAACAAAGCTACTTACTCAATCCGCGGAGAAATCTGGAAAAATAAGAACTTAAGTTTCTGAATAGAGAAATGTGCGACTTTTTTAGCACTCAAATGCATTGTGTTGTACATTTGCCCAAGTGTCACACATAACTAAGCACGCTTCCCTACTCACTGATCTGAGTTTGTGGAGTCTGGTATCAGAAACAAGCTACCCTGTTTCCCAGCACACACTCCATGAAACATGGTAGTCGCCTGAGCGTACAGCAACAGCAATTCTAACGACTACAGTTCATTGAAAAACCTTGAAAGCATTTAATAATATTTAGATTAATAATACCAAGGTGTTCTAATGACATGACTTTTAGGAGGATGCATGAATTCAGCATCATCGATTTACACAATTCAAAAAAAAAACACCTATTGCTGTCGAGTCGATTCCAACTCATAGCGATCCTGTAAGACAGAGTAGAACTGTCCCATAGGGTTTCCAAGGAGCAGCTGGTGGATTCCAACTGCCCACCTTTTGATTAGCAGCTGAGTTCTTAACCACTGTGTCACCAGGGCTCCAATTTACACGAGTCAGAAAAAGCAGGTGAGATGTTTGATTAAATACAATGAATTTTTAAGGAGAGCCTCTTACGTGTGAAGCATTATCCAGGTACCTACCAGAGACGCTAGATGAATGAGCTAGCCCTAACCCCAAGGCTCTCACAATTAAGAGGGAAAGAGAAGCCTACTCACAGATTATGATAAGTATAATATTAAAACTGCGGGAGTATTTAAAACACATTGGAGGAGAGGGTCTAGAGCAAGAAAACCAGGCAGAAACATGAGGGCTGAGCTCTGAAGTCCTCTAACAGCTCCTCTCATTGTCTGCGATCCTTTTTCAATTTTCTTCCCTCCATGCCTTTCATGTATGCATTCATGTCCTACTTATCCCTTGGTTTAAGGTAGATGTTCTTCTTCCCTGAACTCCAGGCTGATGTACATGTCCTTCTTTTTTTTTTTTTTTTCAGTAGTACACATGTTGTTTTATGACATTGGTTAACAACCCC
>NW_004444082.1:497565-499824 GCF_000243295.1 Trichechus manatus latirostris
GAGACCATGGTCCCCACAGCCCTCTGCCCAGCAATTCAGTCCCTCAGGGAGTTTGGATGTGTCTATGGGGCTTCCATGACCTTTTAAATGTCCTTCTTTTGTCTGACCTGAAGTCAGCCTGCCCATCACTGCACTCACCACTGGTACAGAGATCATTAATTTACTGACCTATTGCCCCCCAAATCCTGCCACCGCTATCGTTCTATAAAAAATAGAAGCAACTCTTCAACAGTCTGTAAGATCTTCTAGGGCAGGAACATGTCTAATTGACCGGGAGTATCTGGCCTATAGGAATGCCCAATAAAGCCTGCATGAAAGAATGATTAAACGAATGAAAGAATGTTCTCTCAGTCATGAATTACTAGACAGTGCACAGAACCAGAGGTCTAAAAATCTAAATTCCCATCTTATCAACTTATCATCTTTGGACAGGCTGACTTCTCAGTACCTCTATTTGCACATCTATTACATGAGTATCTCTATGAGCATTTTTCCCCCTAAAACACTGTAATGCTAAGCTCTTACTTTAATTTACTTGAATAGACTATCAGCTACATTTGTGCACCATTTCTTCTCTCACTATTTGGAAAATGACTTAAGAAAAGTGTTTCTCCATTCAAGAGTAAACATACAAAATAACACAAAGAGAAGTAATTTGGTAACCCTTTGATCTTCCTGCATAAAAGAACCAGACAGAAATATAAAGTGGCATTATTACTCTTTGCTTCTGCACACTTCACAGTGAAGTTGAGCCTTTCATTTAAAAAAAGTCAATAAAATGTTCCGTATTCTCATCAGAGGGATGGCAAACACGCAGTGAGGGGGATGAGTGGGTGTTCAAATTCTGGTGGAAGATGCCCAGGTATCGTTCAAGCTCATCAAGCCTTCATAACCATCTCTTTGTAGTTTGAACTTCTGATCCTGGAGAATCTGATTTTATCACTACACTGAGGTATAGAAATGGAAGAATAAGTTATGCAGTATAGTCAGGAAAGTTGCTCCTTAGAACTCCAACTGTAAGAGGGGTTGGAAGAGAAACCAATGACGTTGCATACAACGTTGGCTGATAACACCAGAGAGACAGCAGAAGGCAGCTCTGCTTTCAATCTGTGCCTGTGGCCACAGCGCTGCCTTGACTCTTGTCTAATCTCCATTAAGTAAATAACTCTACGTCACATGGAATTATTTCCCAGCAATAAATTCTATTTAATATGCTACATTTAATGTCTAATCTGTATGTGTCTGGGTTTAAAACGGAAATGTTAATTCTGATAATTCATTTCATATCAACTCTGTGAGAATTCAAACTCTATTAGAATCATTACCCATAGCCGTCAAGTCGATTCTGACTCATAGTGACCCTACAGGACAGAGTAGAACCGCCGCATAGAGTTTCCAAGGAGTGCCTGGTGGATTCGAACCGCTGACCTTTTGGTTAGTAGCTATAGCTCTTAACCACTACGCCACCAGGGCTTCCAATAACCGTTATTAGAATCACTAGTGCCTGCCAAAGGCTGTGTCCAGTAAGGAATAAGAGCACAGGTTTCGAGTCAGACAGTCTTGGGTTTGAATTTCAGCTCTCATTTGCCACCTCTGTGATCTTGGCTGAGGATTGAATCTCATTCTCCTTATTTGTGCAAAGAGAAGGTCAATAGTAGCTAGGTATTTTTGTGAGCATTACATGGGAAAACGTAGATAAAAGGCTTAGTATAAAGTATTAAGGGCTCAGCAAAGAGTTGCTATTATTATTTTCATATTGTCAGATTTCAGAGAAACAGAGATTTAAATATATAAAATATAACCAGGAAAATCTAATTATTTTTGATAAATTTTATATTAGTGATATATTTTCAGTAGATATCACCGATACGAAATTTCTCAAAAATAATTAGAATTTCCTGGTTATATTTTATGTACTTGAATCTCTGTTTCTCTGACTTTTAGATGAAATAGTGGGTTTGCATTTAGAGGTCAGAGGGTAGAAAATCACTTACCTAGAAATGGAAGAGACACACTCAGTCCCAAGTGACACGCACACCTGGGAGAGGCAAGGACCAAAGGGCAGACACACGTCTCAACTCAGGGACACACTGTTCAGAAGGCTGAGCAGAGCTGTTTGTGCTATTAACTCCTCCCCTCCTTCCTTCCTCTCTCCCTCCCCTCTTTCTTTCCTCTCTCCCTCCCCTCTTTCTTTCCTCTCTCCCTCCCCTTTTCCTTCCTTCCTCTCTCCCTCCCCTCCTTCCTTCCTTCCTCTCTCCC
>NW_004444082.1:499975-522677 GCF_000243295.1 Trichechus manatus latirostris
GTTTGTACTCTAAATCTTCTCCTTTAATTGTCACGTGGGCTGAAAAGGGAAGGCCTCTCTGAGGACGGCACATTTGACCAGCTACCTACAAATGAGTAGAAGCTAGCCATGCAGGGGTAGAATGATACTGTATTTGGTTTTCTTGCATTAACATTTATTTATGCAGTTAAAAACAGGCTGAGAATAGGTCCCCAGGCCTTACCAAAGGGGTCCACTGGCACCAACAAGGTCAAGGGCCCAGTAGCGGAAGGCGCTGTGGCTGCAGCATTGTGAACAGGAGCGTGGGGTAGAGGATGAAGTTAGGGAGAGGGCATGAGTGCTCTGCCCTCTCCTTCCCCACCTTCCTCTCTCCAGAAACCCAGTGCACCACAGGACAAAGGTGTCCTGGAGGGTCACTGGCTCTTCCCTTACATGGATGAGAAGGCGAGTGGGAGGCTGTGGGCTAAGCAAAGAGGTGATACCTGGCTCAGTTTGCCCAGGGTGAAGTCCCAACCTGGCCTGACCAGTGGGCTTGAAGACAACTGTCTCCAGCTCAGGGACAGTAAGTGTCTGTCCCTGACCTCAGCAACATTCAGGTTGCTTGGGCCAGAAAGTGAGATGCCTTGAGGAAACTCAGTGAAAGTTTCATAATAGCTTTTAACCCCCCTTCCCTGGGGAGTAAAATCACTATGAAAAAATGTAAGTTATTATTTGATTTTTCACATTTGCCATTGAAGCATATTTTCAGGACATTATTTACGAACGTTGCTGACTATAGGTATACATAGAAGGAAATAAAGGTTTGAATCTAAATTATTTATAACAATGCATCCCCAACCCTTAACGCATGTTCAGGGGACTATTTACAAGCTATGACAAAAATTTATCTTAACCTAAACTTTTTTTCTTTTCCAGAAAACAATACAAATTTACCTACAGTAGATGTATTTTAAAATTAAGGATAAATTAAACTGTGTTTTCTCACTACATACATCCTTAACACTACATATTTCCAAGAGGCTTTGTCTTTATTTCTTCTACCTGATCAGCAGTTGGCTGGGGCTCCTTATACTTCACACTGTCTATTCCTCTGTTCCTTTGCCATGAGTAATCTGTGAGCAAACATTTTGTTCTAAAGGGAGTACACCATTTAAAGAAATTCTATTTCAAGTTATTTATTATAAATTAAAATTATTTTTAATTACTACTAAATGATCTTGCTCTGTAAATCAAATAACCAGTGTCTCAATGTTTTAAGTAATAAAACATCAAGATTAATGTTTAAATATATAAAAGTCTTGCTAGCTTAATGTAAAACAGGTCTTTCATTTCCAAAGAGAATTATCCAAACGTTACCAATCTGTTATTTTATTACTCAGATAAAGAAATGTCTAACAGTTGGGAGAATTTTGAAACAAAGGTGAGCTGTGTCCCCTCTAGGAATGGAGGCCTTTCAGCTACAGACAAAAACACCAACTAGAGAATGGCTCCTCCCCCCCCCCGTCCCCTCCCCTATCACTTGCTAAACCAACCTAGTCATTGATGGCTGCTAGTAAACGAAAAGCTTCCAAATCTTCTAGAGATTCTACTGGGTAAGCACCAAGCCCCTTTCCAGCACAGTAAAAGGGGAGAAAGAAAGTCAAAAAAAGGAGAGAGGGATGTGGGGGAGGGAGAGAAGGAAGGAAGGTATGGAGGGAGGGAGGGAGGGAGGGAGGGACGGAAGGAAGGTCCCGTGCAAACAGTGGGTAAGGGCCAAGTTAAATCCAAACTCCTTGGTGTTTGGCATTTAACAAAGTTGGATTTTTTTTTTCCTCACTTGGGAAGATGAAGAGAAGTTTAATCTCAGAAAAGCAAGGGAGGGGGTGGGCAAAAGGATTTAGCAGGGTTTGGGGAAGAGCTCCATTTCCATAGCAACGCCTTCAAAGTGTCCTTGACACCCACAGGTGGCTTTTACCATCAGATAAATCAGTGGTATGAACAAGTTCGGCACAAATATTATTTGTAGAAAAATACTGATTATCGTACGTGTCTACTTCTCCCACAAGTGTTTAGTTCTGATTCAGCAGTATAAGTTTAGTTGCAAAGAAAAAAACTCTATAATTCATTCATCATGAAGTGGTTTTCTCTTTTGTTGCCACAAGCAGCTATTTAAATATTCCCCTGATGGGAATCATGATTGCATATCGGCAAAACGCAAAAGCACCCCAGTATACACATACACACATACACATACATTTTCCAATTTCCTATCATCCCCATTGTCCTGGGAAAGTCACTGCCCCCTCTCCTTCCAAATCCTTACAGGAGTGAATTCGGCCTAAAGGAAAAGCAGCCTGGAAGCTGAATATTGACAGCTTTGTTTGATTAAAATGTAGTTACATTGTATTTACTTATGTCATTTATAATGTTTACACAGTTTCAAAAAAAAACACTAAAAAAATCAATTAATTCAGTTTTTTCTAACCATTCCAAACATTCCAAAAGCCATGAACTTTTCTACAAACTTTCAAGGTCTTAGCTGTTTTTTCTCCTTTCTTCTGCTACTTCTGAGCTTGACTGTTTAGATTTTACTGGTTTAGGCTTTAAAACTTTAGCATCCCTCCCCAGGAACGTGCCTCGGCCACTTTGTGGTTGTGCTCCTGCCCTTAATTTAATGCTCCTCTGTCACTGTGATGAAAGTCTTCATAAGTTTTAAACAAGGAGCCCCACATTTTAATTTTGCACTGGGCTCATCAAATTACTTAACTGGTTCTGGATGTGCCTGGTCTTACAAGTGCCCATGCACCAGCATCTCTGATCAAGATGCCAAGTGCTTCATCATCTCTAACTAAACGCAGTACAATGACCCAAGGTAGACCAGATCCATTCCAGTAGCTATCTAGACATCTTATCAACAAAGAAGTCATCTGCAGTACCTTTCACCTTACGGATCAACAGTAGACAATACAAGTAACAACTAGAAAAACCACTCCAGACAATGGTACACAGAGTTCAGTTGCTGAGATTGATAATACTGCATTTCCTCAGTTCTGATGCCGTTCTTCCCCCTGAAATTGGCTGCCCCTTGACAGAGCCTTGCCTTTTTATAACCACGTATGTAATAGTTTTTCTTTCTTTGTTTTTAAACTGTTACTAGACCAAAGGTTCCTGTAAGACTTGCTTGTATTCATTGTTCCCAGCTCCTTGCCTCGCATTCTCCCTCGACTCACCTTAAATTGGGATTCTGTTCCATTTAATCACTAAAAAATGCCCTGTTCAAAGTCTCCAACAGTTCCATCTTCCAAATTCAACAACTTCTGTCAAAAGTGACCTTTCTGTCATTGTTAAAATTCTATCTTCTTTTGGCCTCCATGACACTGCTAACCTCTAGTTTTCCTCCGCCATCCCAGGGGCTCGCCATCAGTCTCCTTTGCTAGCTCTCCTAGAGGTCGACCCATAAAGTGCTTTCCTATGGAATGCAAATGACTGCTGCTTCCCCACACAGGTGCAGTCTCATGGGGAAAAATGGGGAAAAAGTTTACTTTCCAAAAAGTAGCTATGTCCAAAAGCAAGAGAAGCAACATTAAGGATATTGAACTGAGGGACAGTGTGTGCAATGAGCTTGAGGGCATTTCTACTCCAACGGCTATCTGGCCAAGACTTGCCTTGGAAGGGGCCTGTGGAGGGCAGGGCTGCCCACAGAGCAGGGGGCGCCCCAAGCAGGGGGTGCCCTGGGAGCAGTTCTGCTCCCCAGCCTAGAACTGGGGCTGCCTAGAGCAGCTATGGCTGTTTGAGAACTGTCCTGGACCCTTTCCTGGTTGATGAAGGGAGAGATACGCTCTCCACTTTGGGGACCCTTCCAGGCCTCACTCTTCCTGAGTTGTATCCTGATGATCCTGATGTTGATTCTGAGTTGCACCCCGAATTGTATCCTGTTACTCCTGTGTTGTAGCCCCAATAAACCACATAACCGTGAGTATAGTCTGTGAGTTCTGTGTGACCACTGCAGCGAATTATCAAACCCAGCAGAGAGACAGAGAGTGCTGTGGGGGGAGAGGATGGTGTAAGAAATAATGGAGAAGTGGGAAAAGCAGAGATATACTTGACCTCCGCCTCATAGGAACCAGCTTTATACTGATTGTTATTAGCGGGGTTATGAGGCAGATAGTGGTAGTTATCCCCCATGATGGTTACATTTATTTTCCTGCAGACACAGTCTTGGGTTTTCTGCCCTGTGTGTCCAGTAATTCCTTTTTCAATATTTTTAATCTTAACTTAGATAATGGTATTAAAAGTCATCAAATACATGGGGAAGTGAACACACGGAAATAGTGAAATCCCAACAGTGGCCAAAATAAAACAAGTTTAATAGGGACACATGCAGGGCATTCCACTTTTGCCCCACAATCCAACTGTGACTACTGTGAAAAAATGTTGCTGTTCCTGTGATAAGTCTACACAATATAAGAACAGCACTATGAAAAAGGTTAATACGACCCAAGATTGAATTCATAATATCATACTATTAAAGACTGAGGAAGATGACCCTTAGCATCCATGGATTTGATAGCTATGATATAAATATTTCCAAGAAACCCAAATATCACTTAGGAATCCTACCAGCGCTTCTCAAGCTTTAATGTGCACAAAGCATCTGGTCACAATGCAGATGCTGATTCTGTAGGTCTCGGATAGGGCTGAGGGTCTGCATTTCTACCAAGCTCCAGGTGATAGCACTTTCAATAACAGATGAGATGATCTTTCTCTCTCTTTTTTTCCCCCTGCTTTAACACTACAGTCTATGTTCGGCTAATTCAGCCAAGTCTTCTCACAGAGACTGTCAGACTGATTAATAAGACAGTGATCATGCTTCAGCAGCTTTCTGTCACTGTTTAACTACAGCGCCAAAATCTCCATTACGCATTCAAGTCTTGAAGACCTTCGGCAATTACTTTTAGAGAGAATGTGGTGCTTTAGTTAAAACAAAGGCTCCAAAATTAAAGATACAACATACGAATAAGATCAACTGAGCATGACCGGGAAAACCTATTAAAGCAAACCAGTCACGCTTAGGCCCCATAGACCCAGGGGAAGCTCACACCCTGAGTTAAGGTCTCAGCCCTGCTCTACTCAACCAAGCTGCCACTGGCCTGGTTCACTCATACAATGCAATACTGTATAACCATTGAAAATGATGGCTTTTGAAGAGTACTTAGTGACATGGGGACATACTTGTAACCTAATCTAACGTAACCTGTTGCCATCAAGTCGATTCTGACTCGTAACGATCCTATAGGACAGTGTAGAACTGCCCCATAGGGTTTCCAAGGAGTGGCTGGTGGATTTGAACTGCTGACCTTTCGGTTAGCAGCCAAGTTCTCAACTACTGTGTCACCAGGGAGATAATATTAAAATTTAAAAGAAGGTACTGTCCAATTCATGACAAAGCGTCACCCTTCAAGCCCATGCCCTGCCAGCTGCTGACATTAGAACAGTCTGATGAGGCAGAAGAGTTGACAGCCTCCCAGTGTCTAGTCACAGGGGCCTGCAGAGAGGGCTTGGTGAAAGGTGGGGAGTGGCGGAGCTGACAGGACGGCACCATGTCTATTCCCTGATGCCCCAGGACCTTGAGTCTGAGCTTCCAGGAGAGGGGCTAAGTCTAGGAGACAAACGCAGAAGAACAAGTTTTCAAGAGGGCTTCTGAAGGCATTAGCAGGTCACCCACACAGGTGGGGCAGTCTCCCCATTCTAGGCAAGAACACGGCTGAGAGTGGTAGGGGTGGACGGCTGTCATTCATCCCCACCTCCTCAGACGGAGCTTCAGTGCCTTCCCCAAGGAGATGCAGCTCATCACTGGAGCATAGAGAAGGTTAGCACCCTGCACTCTTGTGGGCCAATCTCTGTTTTTTTTTTTTTTTTGCTCTTACTAAGAGTTTTAGAATTATCTTCTTTTTATTTTCTAAGTTCTTCCCTATATTATATCTTTATTATGAAAATACCAGCAGAGAAAACTTACTTAATTTCCACACTTTAGTTAATGAAGAAATGAGAACCCAGGCTGAACCTTGTGAATAGATTACTTTCAATACACATCTTTTAGAATACATTTTCTTTTAAAACAAGCTACTAAAGGCCAAATGGCCTATCTTTGCTTCATACTCCACTATGATTCACATATAGACTACCCCTTTTGAGAAAACTACAAGCCTTTAACTGATACACTGCCCAATGGTGACGCTCTTCAGTTTAAGTTCTAAGCTACTCTTTCCATACTCATCGCTCCCTCCTCCCTGGGGTCTGCACCTTCCCCTGACCACTGGCCTCCCACTGCCATTTTCTCCAACCCCCTGTGCTTTCCCTGAAGAAGTCTGGCATGTTCGGGTGCCTCATCTGCTTACAGAAGAATCTCAGCCCTTCTTTCCATTTCTCGGAGTATGGTTCCAAGCAGCTCTTACACAGGACTTCTTTGAATTTTGTGTTCATTTTCTCTCAGAGACTAGAGTTCCCACAGAGTTCTCCTTCATTGAGCGTGTTGACAATTACTCAAACTGAGGGTTGACTCAAGATGAACATTCGTTTAAGCACAAATTGTAAGTGGTATGACAGCTGAAATTAACTTTAAGATACTTCAATTTAAAGACTGTGATAACGTACTTGTGTGTGTGTGTGTGTGTGTGTGTGTGCGTGCGTATGTGTGTATAATTTAGGTTAAACTGCAAGTCATATCCAGCTAGTATTAAAATCCATGATGCCCTTTCCAGGGTTGTCAGCTGGTATTCGGGATATGGTGTTGGGACAACTGGAATACTGTCCATATTCCAGAGGCGCCCTCTATAGTGATTTTGTTACCTGTATTTCCATCAACACTGGCACTTTGCTAATTAGCATGGAGAATATCAGAAATGGATTACGAGTAAAACTAGTGGCTTTTTAAGAACCTGATGAATAACAGACATGGATTTTTACTGGCGAAATTCAGGGTTGTCAGAATATCTCTCTAAATTAAAATTTTGAGAGGAGCTCCTGGTTCTGGCAAATAAAGAGGTTGGAAAATCGTCTCTCCAAAAAACAATTCTATAACTGGACTAAAATACTCAAAATCAACCATTCCAGGGCTCTGAAAATCAACCACAGAGAAGCAAAAAATTGAGAAGTGTTTGTTCATGAAGAGGCGCCCTGGTGGCACAGCGGTTAGGTGCTCAGCAGCTAACTGAAAGGTTGGCGGTTCAAACCCACCAGCCATCCTGCGGGAGAAAAATGTGGCAGTCTGCTTCTGTAAAGACCACAGCCTTGGAAACCCCATGGGGCAGTTCTGCTCTGTTCTATAGGGTCACTTTGAGTCAGATTTGGTTTTCGGTTTTGGTTGTTCAAGAAAAGCTGTGAGAGTTTCAGTAAAAACTAGTAGGAGGCAGGAGAATTCTGCCCGGGGCTGCTCTCACCCTTTCCCCAGCTCAGCTGGCATGGTAGTCTCACCAGGATGGGGCTAGCCAGGTAAACCAGTGGCTTCACTGCTGGAGATGGCTGACTATCTTTGGAGTAGAGGGTGAAAACATATGCCCAGCGACATTGTCAGGAAAAGTAGTAGACTCATAGAAAACAAAGGGGGAAGCTTACAGCTCAGCTAGCTTGTGGTTGCGGTTCCAGAAGGGGCAAGCGGCAGACCACAGGACCAGTCAGAAATTTAACAGGAAGATCCTGGCAACATTAGAGTCAAAGAAAGGCTGGATTATCTCTCCAAACAGCCCAGGCTTTTTTATTCCAAAAGAATAAAATACTTACGAAAAATTTTAATAAGAGAAATGCAAGGCCTATACACTAGAAAATACAAAACATTACTGAGATCTCAATGAATGAAGATGTGTTTCTTATCCAGGGATTGGGAGACTCTATATGTTATCAGACAGCAGTTCTCCCCAGATTGGTCTATAGATTCAATGCAATTCCTGTCAAAATCCCAACAGGCTTTGTTGTAGAAATTGACAAGCTGATACTAATGGAAATCCAAAGGATCTAGAACCTGAATTATCAAAGCAATTTAGAAAAAGTGAACAAAGCTGAATGACTTACAGTACCTTATTTCAAAAGCTACTATAAAGCCAAAAGAATCAAGACAGTGTGGTATTAGTGTAAGGACAGACCTACAGATCATGGATCAAAATAGAGAGTTCATAAATGTACACTTACTTTTATGGTCAATTAAATTTTGACATAGATGCCAAGATAATTCAGTAGGGAATGGTGTTGGGACAACTGGGTATCCATATACAATACATACATATCGACTGACTTACCACACCCAAAAAATCAACTCAAAATGGATCACAGACCTAAACGTAAGAGCTAACCGACAAAACTTCTAGAAGAAAACATGAGGGAAAATCTTTATGACCTTGGTTTAGGCAAAGAGATCATAGATATGACACCAAAGCATGATCCATAAAAGAAAAATTAATAAATTGGACCTTACCAAAATTAAAACTTTTGTACTTCAAAACACACGAATGAAAAAATGAACTGGGAGAAAACATTTGCAAATCATATTTCTGACAAAGGACTTGTATCTAGAATATATAAAGAAATCTTACAACTCAATAAAAATAAAGACCACTCAATTAAAAATGAGCAAATGATTTGAACAGACATTTCACCAAAGAAGATATATTTATTGTAGATAACCACCAGAAATAATAGTCAACATCACTAGTCATTAGGGAAACGCAAATGAAAACCACAATGAGATACCGTCTCACATCTACTAGAACGTTTATAATCAGAAAGATAGGCAATACGTAGTGTTTGCCGAGATGTAGTGAAACTGGAAGCCTTATACATGGCTGGTAAGTAAAATGATAACGGCTACTTTGGAAAACAGTTTGGCAGTTTCTTAAAAAAAATTAAACATAAACTTATCATATGACCCATATTCCACTCCTATGTACGTACTCAAGAGAAATAAAAAGATCTCCACACAAAGACTTGTACGAGAACTTCATGGCAGCATTATTCAGAACAAACCCAAACTAGAAACAATCAAAATGCCCATCCACAAGTGACTGTATACATAAAATACACGGATAACATACAGAGCCTTCCAACCCATGATGTATCTACATAGTGGAATACTGTTCTGTGATAAAACAGAATAAACCACATCAATTGGTCCCAACCACCTGGAGTAAAGGAGAATGAAGAACACCAAAGACACAAGGAAAGTATTAGCCCAAGAGACAGAAAGGGCCACATAAACCAGAGACTTCATCAGCCTGAGACCAGAAGAACTAGATGGTGCCCAGCTACCACCAATGATCGCCCTGACAGGGAACACAACAGAGAGTCCCGGATGGAGCAGGAGAAATGTGGGGTGCAGAACTCAAATTCTAGTAAGAAGACCAGACTTAATGGTCTGACTGAGACTGGAGGAACCCTGGAAAGCACGGCCCCTGGATTCTCTATCAGCCTAGAACTAAAACAATTTCCGAGGCCAGCTTTTCAGACAGGGATTGGACTTGACTGTGGGACATAAAGTGATACTCATGAGGAATGTGCCTCTTAGCTCAAGTAGATACAAGAGACTAAATGAGCAGCTTCTGTCCGGAGGTGAGATGGGAAGGCAGAGAGGGTTAGGAGCTGATTGAATGCACATGGGGAATCAGGGGTGGAAAGGAAGAGTGTGCTGTCACAGTATGGGGAGAGCAATTAGGGTCACATAACAGAGTACATATAAATTTTTGTATGGGAAAAAAGAAAAAGAAAAAAAACAGAATAAACCACTGACACAGGTGACCACATGGACGAACCTCAAAACTACTACATACTAAGTGAAATAAGCTAGACACAAAGGACTGCATGGTGCATGATTCCATTTACAAGAAACGTCCAGAAAAGGGAAATCTAAAATATGGAAAGCAAATCATTCATTGCTTGGGGCTGGGATGAAGGTGGGAGTGGGGACTGACTGTAATTGAATCTCCTAAGTGTTCCAAAACCAGATTTTGGTGATGGTTGCACAACTCGATTTACTAAAAATCTACTGATGGGTAGAATTTTATGATATGTAAATTATACCCAATAAAGCTGCTAAAAAACAAGCAAACAAAC
This sequence comes from Trichechus manatus latirostris, assembly GCF_000243295.1. NCBI lineage: Eukaryota > Metazoa > Chordata > Mammalia > Sirenia > Trichechidae > Trichechus > Trichechus manatus. Next base: position 510,032 of record NW_004444082.1, read on the forward strand.
CATTGAAGATATTCCTCGTATGAACAGGGTATAGAATCCATTCAGCCTGTAGCCTGTATCCTGAAGGATGGTCATCTAGACACTGGCTTAGGAAGGGTGCTTACTGCTTACTCACAGAGAGGCCTGAATACCCAAGAGTACAGAGTCTGACTATATCAAGCTTACACAACATGGCCTATCACTTGTTTTGGACTTGCTTGCTAAGAAACATATGTTAATAACGCATAGGAGTCCCTACGTGGTGCAAACAGTTAAGGGCTTGGCTGGTAACTTAAAGGTTGGCAGTTCAAATCCACCCGGAGTCTCCTCAAAAGAAAAAGCTGGAAAATCAGCCATTTGAAAACCTGCTGGAGCACAGTTCTACTCTGACACATCTGGGGTCATTATGAGTCAGACCCAACTCCACAGCAACCAATAACAACAACAATACACAAATAACGCATGTCTTCTGCATATGTTGGCCAACTCCACCCTCCCCTCGCAAGGTATTTTCGTTAAGTGCCACTATACTGATTTTTTTTTAACGTTACATGATGCTGTTAAAAAAAAAAATTATCATAGTGTGCTTACAAAAATACATCACGGGGGAAAGCCCTGTTGGCAAACACATATAGAAGGCGCACGTTATTTGTATAAAATATGGTAATGTGTAACATGAAAGTCAGGGTTTGGTTCTAAGCTATGCTTCTGTGATCACGTAGTGCCTAAAATGTGGGGGAGTAGGTGATCCTCACCCACCTCAAACTTCTTCAGTGGATACCATTCATTATCTACCATAAAGACCCCATAACTAAATTGGCTTAGCCCCATTGACACCAGTAACCAAAGAGATGTTTATTTTCTTTGCAAGCTGCCTTCAAATATTATTTTGGAATTATTTTAATATTGAATTTGAAATTATTTCATTTACAGAAAACTATCTGACACACAAATTTTCAGGGTAAGTTTTACCACATAAAATGAAGCAGGTCTTAATTCAATCAATTATACTAATGAAAGCTAAACCAACAAAGTCAGAAACCACTCAAGACACAGGAAATGTTATGCTCATATTTCTAAAGAGAATAGACCATTCATTCATTCAGTAATAAGTGATTTTTATCAAACAAAAATCCATCTGTGGCATAAATTCTGTGTGCCTTTGTTCTGTTCCTAAGAAGGGGAGGATGTCTTATCCCCGAGTGCCTGGAGGAGAACAGCTGTTCTTCCACTTAAACAAAACGTCCTCTACGGGGCCGGCAGGTAAACGCCTTCACAAACCTCCACTTCATGTGAAAATGTTATCACCACCAGAGCTACCAACAAATGCCAACAATAATTCTGAAGGTACAAAAGACAGAGTATTCTGAATTCATAATCATCAAGCTAGAAAGAAACCCTATGCAGTAGAAATGTAGTGTTTAATCAGAATTCTCTCTTCATTCAAGACGACACTATTCTACAACAATAAGGGGAATGATATTGGTGTTCACGGCATGGAGACAAAAATACCTGTGCCAAACCCGAACTGATGAACGCACTTAGTAAGATTTTGGGGGCACTTCTCCTGCTTACAGGACTACAAGTGGGCGCAGGGATCACGTTTGCCACCAGTCTGGAGAACATACTGGAAACTCAACAAATAGTTGTTAATACACAAATTAATGAACTGCTGGCAGGAGACATCAGTGGGCTCCAAATCTAGAAATAAGTTTTTGTTAACTATCTCGGTTTTAAGGCTGTGTTAAGTATTCATCATCAGGAAAGATTAATTCAGTTCAATAACAAAAATATGATCCATTTTTTCTTTGTACTGAGTTGGTAGATGAGAAAGGAAAAAAAAAAAGTGAATAATCTCTTAAAGTTATCAAGAGCCTCCTGGTCACCAGATTCAATGGCTCTTCTCTCTCCATATTTGGACCCCACTAGTGAGCACCATGTGGGACCGTGACGTGAAGCAGAAAGTATTTGAACTTGTTGCTTATGCTGCCAGGTTGCCCCTGACCACGTGTTCTAGTTTAGAACGTGAGCCAAAGCTTTCAATCTAAAACACTTGCCTACTCTCTACCTTTGCCTGGATACCTGGATTCCTCCTTGTGCCCTGGCCCCGAATCCTGTCTCGGTGACCTGTTAAATTCTCCCAGCCTTCTTGAGCTGGCACCCTGCCTTTTCCCAGAAGATTATCACTCTGCGTCCTCATCAGTGGCTCCCCTAATCCCAACTGCCTGTCCATCAGGACATCTAACTAATGCCCACTGTATTCCCTTCTAGTCCCTGTTGCTTGTCTGCTTCTGGGCTTTCATTCATTCATCCAACTGAAATTTATTTACAAAATTGACACTACATGCCAGGCATTGTGTTAGGTATTAGACATACAAGCAAAAAGGTCTATCCTCAAGAGGAGAGAGGCAAGTTAACAAAGTTAACAAATGATGTGCCAGTTGGACGTATGGCCAGATTGCTGTGGAAACAGGAGGAATGCCTGGGTGAACCGGAATAAGTCAGAACGCCACCAGTGAAGTAAAGGGCTTTCAATGCATTCCAAGGCACGCAGACATGAGCCCCCACGTCACACTGTGGGAACCACAGACAGTTCAGAATGGCCGGAGTAGGGCTAGCAGTGAGAGAAGAGGTTGTGGACAGGTCTGCTCAGGTCAGAGAACAAAGGACCCTGCATATGTTGCTCAGCAGACAGCAAGAAGCTATTCAACAAGGATTGGACGACATGGCCAACTTCACCATGCCTTAACGCAGGTACAGCTTCAGATGCCAACAGCTCTCTGGGCCCTTAGAAAACTGCGTTCTTGGCCACATCAGACTTCATCCCAGTACTTGCCACTGGCCTGGCCCTTCCAGCAGAACCTGCCCCACCACAGCAAATGGGGCCAGGTCCAGATCTGGCTCTGCTCAGTGCAGGGTTCATCAACATAATACCTCTCCAAGTAGCTTTACCAGGCAGGGAGCTGGTGTGCAGGGAGCCAGGTAGTGTGTGTGTGTGTGTGTGTGGCGTGTTGGGGACATGTTAGAAGGGAAATTACAAAGCAACTATTGAAGAAAAGTTCTGAAGGAGGTCAGGAAAACCAAATGCATAATGGATCATCAATTAAAGATAAGATCAGAGAAGGACAGGAGAAGGAGGTGAATGAGGAAAGCTAGGCTTTGGAGTCACAAGTGAAGATCAGCTGGTTGGATGAGGCAAGCAGGAGGTGGTCCTGATTAATCCCAGAGAAAAGGTAGCTGTGACTTGTTCATTTAAAGGGGCTGGGGAGGAGGGACACCGGACAAAATAATGGCTGAATGTGGACAGTATTTAATGAATTTTGGATTAATTAAAGAATGAATGAACACATGATTCGATCAGTCAATCAACCACCCAACCCTGCAATGCCACATCGTATCTCAAAACACAATGGACTCTAAATGTCACATTTAGTCAGGAGAATTCTTTAAAAGAAAGAAGGCCCTTTGTCAGTGACCAAGTTACCAAAACAAGCTGAAACTGTGTTAATTTAAACATAAGCACAACAATCAGCAACTGTGAATTCAGCACTTGCCAGGTGAAAAACAGCTGATGAGGAGCTATGGATACAAAGAAGGAATTGATTTTACTGAGGGACAGAAATGATCCTGGTGATCATACACAACCACTAAGGTGCATGATAATCCCCACTTCACAGCAGTCGAAAGGTGAGAGTGGATCAGGGTTTAAGCATTCAGCAGCAGGTAGGCACGAAGCCTTTGACAGTGGGCTGTGCAGACAAGACGGTCACACACCCGCCCCCCCTCAGACAAGTACAGGGGCCGTCCTCTCCATGCTTTGCATTGTTGTTTGATTGCATTTGTTGGCACAGGAAAGCTCTCATCCCTGGCTGCACAGTGCCATCACTGGGGACGTTTGGTTAAATGCAAATGACTGGGCCCCACCCAAGACCAAATAAATGATGATCCCTCGGGTCAGGGCCTGGGCAGCCTGGAGAGAGGACTTATGTGTGAACTGCCTGCTTGTGCCCGCCAAGCTAAGAATTCCCAGGAGAAGCTGGAGCTCACAGACGAGCTGGCCCAGCAGAGAAGCTCCCAGTTCCCACAGGAAGAAAGGACGCCTAAGGGAGAGAGGGGTACAGCCCTCCACCAATACCAGTGTTTGCTGTGGAAGCTGTTCTCCAAGCTCCAGTCCTACCACCAGCTGATGCTGACTGCCTCCCTGCCCCTCCCCTTTCCGTTCTTCTGCTCACCACTTGGCCCACTCATTTTAACGTGAACCGCGTGACCTCGACATAAGCAAACAAAATACAGACGGTAACATCCATCAAATGTGACCTGAATTTCCCAGCTCCTTCTCCGACCATTATTTCTTATGGGGAAAATTTCTTCCAGTATATGCATTTTTTGGTTCCTTGGACTTCTTCAAAAACAAGTCCACCAAGAACATCAAGAAGTTCTCTGGAATCACAGCAAGGAAGGCAGATGAGGATGGGGTCCTCAAGACAGACATAGCATTGCTAGCCTTTGTATACCCCCACCTCAGGGCCTGGCATAGTGGAGGTGCCAATAAACAGTCAGTGCATGAATGAATGAGTGAATAAATGAATCAGCAAGTCCAGGAAAAAAATCAGAAAACGGAACAGAAAGGACAACAAGCCCACAAGGAAATATTCCCCTTCACAAGGAGCGACAGGACAAAGAGAAGCTGTGCTTTAGTGTTAACTACTTAAAATGCTAACTCCCTTTAAAAAAAAAAAAAGCAGTGGGAACTTCCAAAGGCATTTACCATGTTAATGAGTATCTTGCATACTCCCCAGCCCAAACTCCTAGAATGAACAAAAGTATGCCTATGAAGCCCAGTGTGGAGTTGTGAAAACTATATTTTGTATAAAAACAAAGGCAGAAATGCCAGAATTGAGAGATTCAGAATATAAAAAATAGACTATGAGACTGTTAAGGGGTGGGGAGGGTGCTAGCCCAGCACAGGACACAGCAACAGGGAGGGGAATTTAGCCAAGTGGCAGAGATTGTTCCGGAACAAACCCAAAAACAGTCTGAAGACCAGCTGGACATGTCCTTGTGCCTCTGGATACCAAAAGAGAATGTTTTTTAAAACACAGATTCTGGAGCCTACCCAGACCTACCGAATCACAATCCCCTTTGGAGGCGATGAAATCCAGGAGGCTGGAGGCCTCCCAGGGCTGAGTTTGCAATCCAGGGACCCAGCAGGGATTTTATGGTTGCTAAGGCAACCCTGCCGCCTCTGAAGAATTTGTGGGTGTTACTACCCTCCCACAGCCAATGACTCAGGTCTGAGTGAGCACTGGAGACCCATGCCCCTAGCTATCTGTGAATTGAAAGAAAGGCTGGGAGCCAAGGGTGTGATCTTGGAAAGAGAAATGTCCCTTCTTTTTGACCTTGACTGATGGCTTTCTGGGCAAGCAATGCAGAAGAGGACCGGATGGTAACCCTGGGTGGCTGAGAACCCTGATTCCTCACAGGAGACAACGCAAACTCGGAAAAGGAACGGTTGATACCGGTCATAAGAATAAGGGCTGTCCTCAGGTGGAAAGGTGTGGTCCACTTAGGTTTTAGGTAGGAAACGGGGTGCACTCCAGGTGAGGGAGTCATAGGAACAAAGTCATGGAGGTGAGAGTCAGTATACCAAGTGCCCTTAGGCAGAGAGGACAGACTACTGCAGCAGAAGTGGAAGGATCAGGACAGATAAAGACGTGAGGAAAGCCGACTGAGTTTGAAGGGACTAGAGAGCATGGCAGGCCGGCAGGCAGGAGATGGAACTCCATGAAGTAGAGGAGTGACATTATGAAGGCAGGCTCCCTAACGGCAGCGTGGGAAACATTTAAGCGAAAGGACACTAATATCAGAGGCTGCTAAGAGCGGCCCGATAGAATCATTTAGACAGATGGTGATAATTTGTGGCAGTAATACCAAAAAAAAAAAACCCAAACCCACGACCCTAGACACAAGTCTGACTCATAGCAACCCTACAGGACAGAGTAGAGCTGCCCCACAGGGTTTCCAAGGAGCATCTGGTGGATTCTAACTGCCAACTTTTGGTTAGCAGCCGAGCTCTTAACCACTCGCCACCAGGGCCCCATGGCAGTGATAGAGAAAAACAAACAAAAATCAGAATTTTTAAAATAAAGAAAAATTTTGAGGGTCAATTTGGATAAGGGGATACAAAAAAGAAGAAAACATGGAAGTCAAAGCCAAGGGAACTGCAAGAATGCCGTTAACTGGGAGAAACGGGGGGTGGGGGCATTTGGAGAAGGGAAGAATTCCTTGTGCTGGACCCGAGATAACAAGATAACCGCTTACTTGAGCAAAGTTCTGCCGTTAAAAAACAATTGGAAAATGTTTAAGTGTCTATGGTATACAATAATCAGCTCTGTAATTTGAGGGGTTTTTCTTCCTAAATGTTCTTTCTTAGCTAAAAATGTTCTGCTAAATTTAAGCATCTTCTTTAACATCGCTATTGTCACCGAGAATTTCCTGAGGTTCTGGAAGGAAATTATGGTGCAATGGACTGAAATGCAGGAAATACTTTAGGGCAGAGAAAAGATGGCACTTCTCATAAATGCTCTGATCTAAATTTGACACTTCCACCAGCAATACAAGAGGTTCTCTGGCGTAAGAATTTAAGTCAGGGCCAAGACATCAGACTTGAAAGATAACTTCAGAAATGAAGAGATTCAAACTTCAAATGGCTGATTCAAAGGAGGGGAAGAAACGCACACACAACTGAAATCCCGCTCCTCCGTGCTCCTACGCGGCCATCTCTGGATTAACACTTTGAGATAAACTCTTACCTAGACAAGAATGTTATCTACCACACGAACCGATATGCAATCTCACTGCCTCGATTGTCTGTCTCCTGCCACAAAGTCACCAGGAACAAGTTTACCCAAAGAAAGCTCTTGATCCAGCCTTGAGAAAACAAAGACTCCAGTGGAAGAATTCTGTGCTATTAAATGGTTACTCTGGGGATGGACTGTCATCCTCCCTGTAAAGGACAGAAGAATGCAATGAACTCAAGTACAGCGCGGTGCTTCGTGCTGAAATAGCTCCCTGATAGGCAAGTTCCAACAGAACCCGGGTTCATGACCTTAACTAAATTACTTCTATAGAGAGTTTTTGTTAAAAATTATCATTTTTTCTCTTCATTAATTTTGAAATGCATTTATTTACCTAACTGTCCATGATACATATTAGTATTTTAGGAATAAAACAAGTAAAAGGATTGTTTGCCAACCTGTAAATGAGCAACACACATATTTCTTAGAAGACTATAGTTTACCTTGCTTATCCAAACTAAACGTAACTGGGGAATGTAACTAACTTTAGTTAAGGTCTAAGTTCCAGAGTGCTCGCTAATTGTCTCCAGTTAACTTCTGATTTCAAGGTGCAGGCTTAACTTTATCCATCACAAATTACTTAAAAAATTAAGTTTTTCAGTGTCGGCCACAGTGTTCCAGTAATTAATCATAGTTATTGGTAAAACTAATAGCACGCTACCTTTAACTTCTAGTAGAATTATTCTCAAATCTGACTTTTCTATATCATAAATGTCCTATTATATTTTTTAATTCTTTATGACTAAAAAATAGCTTATTAATATTATGGTAAATAATACTTTTGGAAGGCGTTCAAAGTCATGAAATCAATAGATGATGTAGTTTTCAAATTCCAAAAGATCTGGAAAACACTGCTCTAATACCTTTCAGCCAAAGACCTACTTGGAAGGGACAAGTTGGAAGCTGAAGAGCTTATGAAGACGTGTATTCATTACGTGAGGTGTTGACATCCTGCACAAGGTACACTGAAGAAGCAGTGTGGGGGGAGGGCAGTGGAGAGAAGGTTTTTTTTATCTGCCAGGAAATAACTGGTACCTGTTTTATACTGGAAACCCTGGTGGCATAGTGGTTAAGTGCTATGGCTGCTAACCAAAAGGCTGGCAGTTCAAATCCACCAGGCGCTCCTTGGAAACTCTATGGGGTAGTTCTACTCTGTCCTGTAGGGTCGCTATGAGTCGGAATTGACTCGACGGAAATGGGTTTGGTTTTGGATATTATACTCCTAGGAATCCCTGGATGGGGCAAACAGTTAATGTGTTCAGCTATTAACCAAAATATTGGAGGTTCAAGTCCATCCAGAGGCACCTCAGAAGACAGGGTTGGCCATCTACTCCTGAAAAATCAGCCACTGAAAACCCTAAGGAGCACAGATCTACTCTGATTCACAGAGGGTCACCATGAGTCAGAACTGACTCAATGGCATCTGGTTTGACTTTTTTATCTTATACGAATTTTCATCTTACACTATATATATATGTGGAAACTCTGGTGGAGTAGTAGTTAAGTGCGATGGCTGCTAACCAAAGGGTCAGCAGTTCAAATCCACCAGGCGCTCCTTGGAAACTCCATGGGGCAGTTCTACTTTTCTCTGTGTACCTTTTAGTGTCTTTTGAATTTTCTACCATACACATGGATTGCCTATTCAAAAATACGATTTTTTTAAAAAGTTATTTGATTCCTAAATAAAAGTATTTATTTCAATTTAGCTCAACTAAGTGGCCATAAACTGCCAGGAATATTGTAAGACAATGAACACACAGATATGAACACAATAGTCCCTGTCCTCAAGAAGCCCAGGCTAATGGGTGAGGCAGAAAAGCGGGCCAATTATTCACACGCTAAGTAAAACAAGAGAGAAGTACAACAATAGCGTTAAGTGCAGGGAGCACCGGGAGTCCAGGGAAGGCCACCTAATGAGTAACTCAGCATAGACGGTACTAGGAAGGTTTGCCAGGGTTTTAGAACCCAAACGGAGACTTGTCCAACACTTTGCCCCCATGTGCCAAGTGGTGAGCTATGGGGAGGTACAGGGTGCCCAAGATAATGAGCCTCAGCTCTGGGGCGGCAGGCCAGCTGGGGTACCAGTAGCCTCAGTGTACCCCAATGGGACACATGACTATCACCTTGTGTGTACGTGCTAAGACGGGTGTGGAAAGCGTTAGTCTCAGCCCGTAGGAAGGGCACAGGAAGGGCGAGGGGCGTGAAAAGGGCAGACACAGAGGAACGTGAGGACGCCATGCTTGGGGCACACCCGGCAATGTGCTAAGGCAGTGGTGGGCAACGCGGGGCCGTGGAAGGGGCAAGGGCAAGGTCCAGGAGCATCTACCTTACCCTAACCGCTGTGGGGTGTCAATGGAGACTTTTAGACAAGGCTGAGCGTGGTTACCCAACAGTGCTTAGGAAAATGGCAGGGCTGAGGAGAAGAAGAGAAGTGTCACACTATTTCATGGGAAAAACGAACAACTCTTGGCCCAAGTCAGCAGTAGGGACAAAAAACAGGGCACGGCTGCCGAGAACTTTAGGAGGTAAACTCAACAGGTCTTAATGATCACATGGACACAGACAACGATCGGGGTGGGGAGAGTCCAGGACAAGGAGCAGGCAGAGCCAGCTCGACAGTAACGGCAGTCACGGTCTTCTCAGCGCCTGTGACACACCCCACACTGTGCTACCAGTGTCCACGTATTATTCCATCACATCGATCCTGTTCATTTTATAGCTAGGAAGGTGTGACGTTCAGAGCTGCCCAATGTCACAGCTAGTCAGCATGATAGGTCTGGCATTTGAGCCAAAGACTATTTGATTCCAAAACTCAGACTCCAGATTTTGAAATGGTTATGCATCCCAGAGAGCAGACCTTGGAAAGGGCCTCCCCAACAGCAGTGTATAAAATAATAATAACGGTGATGGTAGATAGTGTTCTAACCGTGTACCAGGCACATTGCTTATGTTATTTCATTTAATCATTCACATCCTTTCAAGGCGGTTACTATTATTATTTCCATTTTGCAGACGATGAAACTGAAGCATCAAGGATCATAACCTTGAAATAACAAGCGATCATATAAACATTTTATAATCTTGGCTTATAAAGCAATACAATTGTAAAAGTGGTACCAGACACCAGTGTATATTCAGTATCTCAAAAAAAGAAATGGGCTAAAGTCTGGGAAATGCAAGAGGTAGGCAGTGATGTTTTTACTACACAGATTCTTGTTTCCAACTGCTAAAATCAATAGTTTTTATTGGCCCTTACTTGGGGAATATAGCTACAGAAAAGAACCATGCGCCCTTGATATCCACTACACCCACACATTTTACTGCGGAGTATGTACATGCTAGATTTGAATACCACTTCGTTTAGGAGAAGGAAGTGGATTTTCTTCTATTATATAGTTTGTTTTTTTTCTATACTTGAAATTGTCTATTTTTACTTGGGGGGGGGGGAAGGATGGTTTAAAGCAGAAGAGATGAACCAACCCATTAAGTGACTATAATTCTATGTAATAGCCAGCTACGGACTTCACATTATTGTTGGAAGCATACCACCTCTTATCATACGGTTAGGAACAGCTCGCTTTAAACTGGTTTCATTTCAAAGGGAATTGAGTCATTGGGTCCCATCCTGTGAGTTGTAAGCTTACCTAGAGAGGCTTCAAAATGACCTAGGGCTCCTGAGCATCTCAATGCCATTAGATAATGATCATTTTCACCCATATAAGCACCAGACAGCTGACTCAGCAGATGATATACAGGTCAGGACTATTATGATTGTATTGATACCATTTCACTAATCACTCATGCTATATACAAGAGACAAAACAATTACTTAAAAAAAAAAATCAAAACTCCCTCAAAGATGTTTGGCAGGAAAGGCACTGTTAGTGGGATGGGGCTGGGAAACCGCCCTCTGCCTTCCAGTATATTCTGATTCACGGCCCCCTACATGTGGTACAGTAGAACTGTGCTCTGGAGGGTTTTCAATGGCTGATTTTTCGGAAGGAGATCACCAGACCGTTCTTCAGAGTCACCTCTGGGTGGACCTTAACCTCCAAACTTTCTCCTTAGCCATTTGCACCGCCCAGGGACTTCAGGAAATATAACTGTGTGGTGACTGACCCCAAGGCTCCGGCTGTGACAGTTTCCCGCAGCATCTCCAAGCAGGAAAACCCCATGCTGTCCCACTTTCTCCAAACACCATTCATAACCGCCAAAACCAAAGTGCCCTGAGCGGCACCGAAAACACGCAGGGCCCCTCCTCGGCCTGGGACTTTCAATTTCTTAGAACAATAACGCTGAGCCAACCTCGTTCTCCACACTGTGGGAAACCAGGATGTGTTCACTTTCAGCAGCCTGATCGAAATGAGTTAGGCTTGGAGAGGGTCAAAAGCCTTCTCTCCCGAAAAGCAGCTGCTTTCACCGACAGCTATGTAAATGTCCCGGGTCCGCGCAGAGCCCGGCCGCGCTATTCAAAGCGGCCTTACCAGCTCCGGTCCAGTGCTTTCATCGTGAACGCTTGAATGAATGAAACGGCCTCTTTTCTGCAGAGTCCACAGCTCAGCACAATTCCAAGCACACAGTTTTCCCACGACTGGAGTTCACATTTCGCCTACCTACTTTTGACCTGTACTTGTTTTTGTTTGTTTTTAACGAAATTTGCATTTGTGAGCATATGCCCATTGGCATGAGTTGAATACATTAAAATGCTTTCAAGAAATACGTGTGACCTCCTCACCAACAAGAAGCAGCGCTGGTAATACTTAACCCTGTGGGTAGAGTTGGAGGCGGTGTCCGCGGAAAGGGGAAGAGAGTCTCTTACTCTCCCAGCATGGACAGAAATCTTGAAAATTCGCCCCGGGTTTCTGCTTTCCCCAAACCTTGCACCAAGAGCCACTGCACGGGGCAGCGAGCAGGCAAAGTCCGCCCTTCGCAGCGTCTCCTTGGCCTCGGAGTGACCGCGGTCTAACTCGCGCGCGGGACCAGCGGGTCTGGCCACTTGGGAGACCGCACAAAGAGCGAAGCGCAGGGGGACGCATCTGGGCCCTGGACGCCATCCGGAGACCCGGACAGCGAGGGGCGCGCTTCTCACTTGGTCTCTCCCAACGCGGCACCCGGACCGCGAGGAGCCCAGAGGAGCCTGCCCTGTCCCCCCGCGGACGATCCCGCAACCCGCCGCAGGGCAACGAAGACGACCTAGGCGAATTCCTTTCCCATTCATTCCCCTGCTCCCGGGTCAACGCCCGGCCACCCCCTCCCTCCGCGCGACAGTCTGAGCGGGGGACTGACGCCCGGGAAGGCGGCGGGGTCGGCGCCTCCCATCACCGCGCCCGCAGCATCCCACTCGCGCCACCCCAACACTGCTGAGTCCCGGCAAACCGAGACAGCGAGTGGCTCCCAGGGGGCTGCGCCCAACTACTCGGAGGGCGTCCCCAGCCCGCTCGGCTCCCGCCCGGGAGACGCTCTGCAGGGACTCGCGGGAGATCCACGTGTCCCATCACCCCCGGTCGGCGTGAACGAAGCAGGCAGCGGCTTTGTCCCGCGCCCTCCCCGCCCGCTCACCTCTCTGCTGGCACTGCACGGCCACCCAGAGCAGCGAGGCCAGGAGCGCGCCGCCCCAGCGCATGTCGCCGCCGCGCCGGTGCGCTCGGGAAGAAAGGCGCCGCGCTCTGCGCGCCCAGGAGAGCGCGGTCTGGGGCGTCCCCGCTCCACCGTAGCCTCCCGCCCCTCGGGCCCCTGGGACACACCCCCGCCCCTCCCCCGCCCGGCCGCGGAGAGACCCTCCCCCGGGGGAGGGTCCACTTGCTGGTGCG
>NW_004444082.1:523494-524542 GCF_000243295.1 Trichechus manatus latirostris
TTTTTTTTTTTTTTTTTTTTTTGCCTAATGGGACAATTTTGTCTGAGTTATGTGAATCAACTTGACAAAACTTACAATTTTTCTATGGACACGTCCTTACACGCTTAATGAATAACATTTACTTATGATACTTAGTGATTATTAAAAAAATGGAAGTACAGAGCAAAAAGGCAGAGTTCGGCCCTTTAAAAAGGATTGCAGTATAGTTTGGTGAGAAGGTACTCACCACAGTGTCAAATTTAAAATAATTATAAATACTTCTGTCCTGAAATAACTTTGTACACACACACACATTCACACACCAGTGTATCTTTTAGGGTGTTTTAAAGTGCACTCATATGGATTATCTTCTGTGATCTTCATAGTTCTGTAAGATGGGCTGATGTTGATCCTGGAGGGAGAGATGAGGAAATGAGCTCAGGGGAGTTAAGGTCCCAATGCCAGCAAGTGTCCAGCCCGAGCTGGACCCCAGACCTTCTGATTTCTAGTCCAGCATCCTCAACACACCACACGGAAACCGTGGAGGATGAGATCAGAGCGCACAGGAGGAATCACAAGGATCAGACATCTCTCTCCCCGTGTCCGTGTCCTGATTTCCTAGTCTGGACTTCAGTCAGACTTCATCTTTAAAGAGGCAGGGAACTCACAGTGGATATTTAAGGGAAGCGAAGAGTTAGCACATTTGGGGAGTGAATAAACCAAAAAAACCCATTGCCAGTTGCATTGATTCTGACTCTTATTGACCCTATAGGACAAAGTAGAGCTGCCCCACTGGGTTTTCAAGGCTGAAATCTTTACGGAAGCCAGCTGCCACATCTGGCTGGTGGGTTCCAACCGCTGAGTGATTCTGTTAGCAGCTGAGCGCTTAACCGCTGCACTGCCAGAGCTCCTTGGGGAGTGAATAGGAAGCCTCAAGAGATGCAAATAGGCACAATTTATCACTGCTTAAAATTGGGCAGAAAGGTTTCAGAGAAGGAAGAATTTCAGAAGCCAGTTCAATGGATGGGCTTGGATAAGCTGGAGCAGGGACAATGTCACAGTTCTACCT
>NW_004444082.1:524951-528123 GCF_000243295.1 Trichechus manatus latirostris
GCAGCACAGTGATGAAGAGCGTGGGCTGGGCTCAGAGGTGGCTCCTGTGCTTCCTTGATGCTCACTAGCCGTGACGTTTGGGCAAGTCTCCGCACCTGTCACATAGGAACAACAGCAATGCCTACTTCCTTTACTCAACAAACATTGAGTCGCTACTGAGTTCCAGGCACTGCGGATTTACCATCAAACAAGACAGACATATCTGGTCCTCACCTTCGTGGAACATTCAGTTTGGCAGTTAAGGCAGAAAAAGTAAACAGAATAATCATAAATTTTAGTAAGTGCTGTTAAAAAAAAACAGCTACAGATTGCTGAGATAGAGAATAGGGGAAACCAAGCAGGAATGTGGCAGTTAGGGAGCGTTTTGCCTGAAGGGTTTATTGTAAGCATTAAATGAGCCAGTGTATATAAATCACTGCCACTCTGTCCCCAAAACCCACTGCCGTCGAGTCGATTCCAGCTCACAGAGACCCTGTAGGATAGAGCAGAAGTGCTCCAAACATTTTCCAAGGCTGTAATCCTTATAAAGCAGACTACCACATCTTTCTCCCACAGGGCAGCTGGTGGGTTTGAACCGCCAACCTTTTGGTTAGCAGCTGAGCACTTAACCACTGTGCTACCACGGCTCATCACTCTGTCTAGCACATGTTAAATGCTTAATAATCTATTTTTTTTAAATATTTCTTTAGTAGTGTTACGCTTTCAATTAAAAATAGCAACAACAACAAACAAGCTTGATTAAGAACCAGGGCTCAGACAGGATGGGAGGGCTAGATCCAGGGCTTCAGAACTAGTTCTTTCTGGTTCAAACCCCTGCTGAGAATTTGCATTTCTAACAAGTTCCCAGGAGTTTATACATAAGAATCTCTTAGGGATCTTGTTAAACTGTAGATTCTGATTCAGTATATCTGGGGTAGAAATGCAAATCCTCAGCAGGGGTTAAAACTGGAAGGAGCTAGTTCGAAGCTCTGGCTAGATCAGAGCTTTTCAAAACCACTTCAGTGAGCTTGTTGAAAGGCAGATTCTAAGTCAGTAAGTCTGGGTTGGAGGCCTGAGTTTCTGCATTGCTTACAAGCTCCCGGGTGATGCTAAAGCTGCTGGTATGCAGAGCACACTTCAAGGTATAGCGTGTTCTGCTTGCTTGTTCTCAGTCTTGCCTGCCAATTGGAATCTACAGAGGAATTTTTAAAAATACTAATGCTGCTTTCCACCCGCACAGATTCTGATTAAATTGTGTGTGGGGTGCACCTGTGTATCCAGATTTTTAAAAGCTCCTTGGGCTATTTTCACCTGCAAGGCTAGAGAGATCTGCTCCCACATGGAAGGTAATTTAGGTCCTGATCATTAGAGGCTGGGCAGGCTGTGGGTGTGGTCTCAGGAGCATGGTCACAAGCCATAGGAGAAAGCCCTTCATGGCCTGAACACCCTCAGAGCAGGGACCCAGCAGGAGGCCTGGAGTTGGGGCAGGACTGTTTCTCTGGAGGGCTGCTGCCTGTGAGGCTGCCCCTTAGTTCTAAAGGAACTGAGATAGCAGGCAGGGACATGGGTACAGGAGAATCACGCCAGGATTCAGGTACTAGGTCTGGAGCATAAAGCTGGGAGCTTGGGTTTGAGGCAAGACACGAGAAGTCAGTTACTAAAATCGGGTTACAATGTCAGAGTCTGATCCAGGACAAAGCTAGAGAAGCTGAGCATAGACCTAAGCTCCTGAAAGTCCCAACGACTAAGAAGCAAGGTGATTGGGAGACTAAGCTTTAGCTGTGGGGATTAGGGGAGGGCGAGGGGTGGCAGGACTAGGAGAAAAAGAAGGCAAATTAGGTATGGCTGACAGAATATCGACCCCCCAGAGATGTACAAGTCCTAATCTGTGGAACCTGGGAATATGTTACCTTACATGGCAGAGGGGATTTTGTCGACGTGATTAAATTGAGGATCTTGAGATGGTGAGATTATTTGGGATTATCCTGACGGGCCCAATGTAATCACAGGAGAGTCAGTGTCAGAGTGATAGCATCTGAGAAGGACTGGTTCTGTTGTTGCAGGTAGCCTCTAGACGCTGGAAAAGGCAAGGAAACGGATTCTCCCCTAGAACCTCCAGAAGGAACCATCTCTGCTGACATCTTGATTCTGCCCCCGTGAAACTTCTATTATTTTACAAAAGATATCTTACATTTGTGTTGTTTTAAGCCACTAAATTTGTGGTGATTATCACAGCAGCAATAGGAAACTAACATGTTAGGCAAAGATTGTGTCCGAGAAGTCAAATAGAGATGTTAGGAAAAAAAAATAATGAGTAGCTATATCAAAATCTAAGGAGATGCTGAAGATTACATTGGTATCAATGATAAAGAAAGACCAGAAAAAAAAAAAAAATGAGTTAGAGAAAATCCAGGACTTTTTAGCGAGTGGAAGAAGAAGAACAGATGGTTTCAGCACAGCAGAAGATGAGCACAGTGGATTTTATAAGCTCTTGTTTTATGCAAGAAATGGTGTGCTGTAAACTCCACACACAGTTTGGACAAAGCTTCTGTAAGTGAAAGGCAGGTCTCTGTTTATGGCCCTAGGTGACAGACTGCTAGCTGTTTCCCCAAATTCAGGCTTCTCTTTTTCCCCGAGCGCTTGGCCACCAGCTGGAGACTGCACATCAGCCTCTCTTGCAGCTAGGTGTCATTATCTGAAGGTCCAGGCCAAAAGGACGCGTGCAGAAGTGAAGTGTCCAGCTAAAGATGACATCCTTGCCCTAGACCTTGAGCCCACCCCCTTTTCGCCAGCTTGAACTCAGATGTTGTTTGACCATGCAGCTTCAATCCTTCCGGTGGGACAACTCCCCAAAGGATGGTGAAGCAACTAATGAAGTTCATGAGGAAGAACTGCCTTGCTGCCTGGATTACATTATGGAAGAAAGAAAGAAACTGCTATGTAAGCCAAGCCCTTGTATTTTGCTCCTTTGTTAAGGGAACCCAACCTTACCTTGATACATTTTATAACCTGAATAACCAGGTTCTGATAACCTGACTCCTCTGTGGAGGTAACGTAGATTATCATGACTTTCCACTAGATTATCTATTTTAAAATTATAAAAACAGAAGCTTATTGAAATATCTAAGTTTAGTTAAATAACAAAGTAGCTACTCCACAAGAGTCCATTTTTTAGAAGAAAATAAATACCACC
>NW_004444082.1:530572-544562 GCF_000243295.1 Trichechus manatus latirostris
GTTCTACTGGATTCAGTCTGGTGGAAGCCATGGTAGTTGTAGTCCATTAGTCCTTTGGACTAATCTTTCCCTTGTATCTTGTTTTCTTCATTCTCCCTTGCTCCCGAAGGGGTGAGACCAGTTGCGTTATCCTAGATGGCTAGTTACACCAGCCCTGCTTTCTTAGTGGCAGGAGGTCTCCGTGTCTCTCTGCTCGTTTCTCTCTTTTATATCTCAAAAGAAATTGACTTAAGACATTATCTAACCTTGTAAATCTCGTCAATATAACTGTCACTAATCCATCTCATTAACATTATTATGATAGGATTTACAAAACATAGGGAAATTATATCAGATGACAAGATGGTAGACAATCATACAATACTGGGAATCATGACCTAGCCAAGTTGACAGATATTTTTGAGGGACACAATTCAATCCATGACACTATCTAAACCCCCGTTTTTGTGCTCCAGATCCCATGTGCTACTGATAGCAAAGTACATCATTCTAGTTTCCTTGATACCAAATTATTCTTGTCAGCATATAAACTCTGATATGTCTTCCGTCTTAAAACAACAAGATATTTCTTGGCCCCATTTTTTCATCTAGCTACCAACTTTAAGCCCTCCAAAAAAACCCTTTATACTTGTTGTCTATTCTTCCTCTCCTCTTATTTTCTCTTGAACACACTTTGGTCAGGCTTTTGTCCCCACCACTCCAAGGAAACTTCTTTCACAAATATCACCAGTGACCTCCGTCTTGTTAAATTCAACAGTAACTTCTCAGTTCTATCAGATCTCTCACGAGATTGACGTAGTTATTGACTCCCTGCTTCTTGACACGTTTTCATCACTTGGCTTCTGGTGAACCACTCTTTCTTGGCTTGCTTCCTCCCTCAATAATTTCCTCTTCCAGTCTCCTTTAGCAGTTCCTTCTCAGAACCCCAACCTTTGACAGATGGTGTGCCTGTCCCAGAGCCCACTGCACACACCTCCTCTCTACCTGCACTTACTACTCTGGGTATCTCATCCAGTCTCATGGCTTTAGATCCATCACAGATGCAACCACACCTTCATTTGTAACCTCAGCCTGATTCTATTTTCTGAAATCTAAATATCTACTTGTATCTCTGCTTGAATTTCCAAGAGATATCTCAAAAAGAATCTCCTGATGCACCCCCTCAAGCACTTTCTTCCTGCGGTTATTCAATCTCAGTGAATGGCAACTCCATCCTTCCGATTGCTCGGCCCCAAATCTTGGAGTCTTCCTTGACTTCTCCCTTGGCAAGTCCTACTGGCTATACCTTCAGGATATCTGCAAAATCCAGGCAATTATTAGCACCTCCTCTGCTAACACTCTGGTCCCCACCACCACTGTCTCTCATGTAGATGATTGTATGACCTACAAACACGTCTCCCTACTCCTGCCTTGCCTCCACCTCTATTCTATTCTCAATTCAGCAGCCAGAGTAAAGACCTTAACACATAAGTCAGATCATGTTACTCCTCTGCTCAAAATCTTCCAACACCTCCCATGTAGCTCAGAGTAAAACTCAGAATCCTTGCCATAGCACATATGGTCCCATATGCTCTAAGAGCCCGAGCCCCAAATTCATCTCCTTGTATTTTCCTCATGAGCTCCAGAATGCACAATTGAGTGAGTACTATTCCATCTTTAACTAACTCATTCTTTCTGTAGCGTGTAATACTCCATTCTTCCTGAAAGTGTTCCCTTGACTTCCATTGTACAATTTTCTCCTGGCTCACCTTTCTGTCTGATTGTTTCTTCTTATTCTCCCAACTATGTCTAGATTCATTGTTCCCAACAGTTCTGTGTTTGATTCTCTTCCTGATCTGCCCCAATTAATGTCCTTATTAGCTCTTTCCCTGAATGTGCTTCCCTAGCTGGAGTAGCCCTCTAGAAAATTGCCAGCACTAGGTTCTCAAAGCTCATTAAATTCCTCCAGGTACCACTTCTCACCTTCCATGTCTAGTTCTCTCACTCTTAATCGACCACCCTCATTCCCATTTATGGGCTGTATTTAGATTCTCCTTCTCAGCTAACTGAGACTGACAACACATTTAATCACCTACATGGCTTTTAACGTCCGTCTCAGTCACAAATAACTTGATTTTGAGCCTTACTGCCCACAGACAAGCCCTGCCTTATCTCCTTATGAAGCCGGGATCCAAGAATACTATTCCCCAGTCTTATCCTGGACTGTGTAAGACACTTGGGTTCCTATTTTTTCCTGTAGACAGATGACATCACCCCAATCTCACCAATGGCCTTGTATGTCTACGTGTTACCTACAAGTCATATCCATCTAGCATGTCAAATTCATCAAATTCCAAAGTGAATTCATTTTTGTTGTGAAAATCCATTTCCTCCTGTATTAGTTTCCTCAGGCTGCCATAACAAATACCACATAAATTTATTCTCTCATAGTTCAAATGCAGGGTGTCGGCAGGGCCACGCTCTCTCCGAAAGCTCAAGGGGAAGATCCTTCCTTGCCTGTTTCAGCTTCTGGTGGCCCCAGGCGTTACTTGGCTTGTGGCAGCATAACTGTTTGTCACATAGCATTCTTTCTTGTATGTCTGTCTCTCTGTGTCTCTTCTCTTTTTTTAAGGAAGCCAGTCATATTGGATTAGGGCCTACCATACTCTGGTATGACCTCATTCAGATTTAACTAATTACATCTGTAAAGACTCCATTTCCAAATAAGGTCACTGGGGTTAAGACTTGAACATATCTTTTTGAGGGACACAATTCAACCTGTAACACTTCCCTAGTGTCTCTGTTTGGGTTAATAATCACACTGGTCATCCAGTCACCAACCCAGAAACCTGGGCATTGTTCTAAATGTTTCCGTCTTTTTTACCACCTTCAACCATGTTTCTGTTAATTCTGCTTCACGTCTCTATCCTCCTCTCAAATTTTCTGTTATTGCCTCAAGTCATATATTCAGCATCTCTTATTCCACAGATTGCAATAGCTTGCTGACTGGAATTACTCTCTCTAGTTTCATTGCCCCCCAATCATCCTTCATGCTGTTACTAAGTTATCTTTTAATACTCAGTGTGGTTTCTCTCCTTAAGAAAACCTTTTAAGGTTTTTCTTTTGCCTAGGTATAAATTCTGCTTCCCTTAGATAGCATACATGATATGACACTGTCCAACTCTTCAGTCTCCTGAATCCAAGGTATATGTGCAGTTCCCTGAGCGTTTTAAACTACCTCATGGTCCTGTGTATTTGTTCATTCATCCATTTATTCATTTTCTTGAGCTGCTAACTATGGGCCATACCCTGTACAACAGTGAACAACACATCCTCAAGAAGCTTATGGTCTGGTGGAGGACAAGGCCAGCAAATAAGCAATTTCAAGCCGTGGGTAAGCTCTAGAATGGGTTCTATGGCAAGGCAAAGAAGGCACGCATAACCCTGTCTTGAGGGATTATGGAAGTTTTCCACAAGACATAACAACTAAGCTGAGACCTGAGAACAACTAAAATAAGCCAGTGCTGAGGGGTTGGTGATGGATGGGGGCAGGTGTTTCAGGTGAAGAAAACAGCGTGTGTCAGAGGCCTAGAGGAGATGTGTCTCCTTCTGCCTATGAGGCCCGTGGAAACCTTGGTGGTGTAGCGGTTAAGAGTTAGGCTACTAACCATAAAGGTCAGCAGTTCAAATCCCCCGCTGCTCTATGGGGCTGTTCTACTCTGTCCTATAGGGTCACAGTGAGTGGAATTGACCTGATGGCAATGGATTTGGTTTTTTGGGGGAAGTACGAGGCCCATCCCTTCCTTTCTCCACCTGTTGAATTCCTGGTCAGCTTCAAGGTTTCTCCTCTGTGTAACCTTCTACGATTGTTCCAGGACTAACAGACCACTAGCTTCTTCGTGACGTCAACATACTTTGTAATACGGTCTCTGCTAGAACACATCTGTTGTTTCGATTTATGTTTCTCCCTCTAAACAGGAAGCTCTTACTCCTTTTCTTTTTATTTTTTGTCTCAGCACTTCCCACAGTGTTTGCCCCTTGACAAATATTTGTTAAATGTAACAGTGCTGTCATTTGATTGCAGTTCTTGTGTTTTCACTCATTCCAGGCACGGTGCTAAACATGTTTCATGAATTATGGGGAAGTGCTCTAAAAGTTACAAGGAGACTGAAAGTAATGTAAACTACTAAGTATCAAACAGAGTTCTGAGTTACAAGCAACAAAAACAGACTTTCACCACCTTCAACAAAAGGCAACTTAGCTGGAAAAATATTAGTGGGGAGGGGAGAGTGGAGGTTCACAGAGTCAACAGGAATCTGTCAGATGACCTTGGAAAACAGATACAAGAACAAAGAGAAGTGCAGATGCTAGGCAACAGAACCCACAGGCAAGGTCACCTACCAAACACAGCATGGCTGAAGCAGTCTGACCTTCAAATGCTCTGTTCTCTTTATCTTTGTTTCACTAGATCAAGGTTCAAAGTCTGGGGAACAAGCAACTGATTGGCTGAGCTTGAACCATCTGCCAATGTGGGGGTAGAGTAAGTCTTGACCCCTTCTTTTCCATAGTAGGAAGTGGGAGAAACAAAGAGGGAAGTAAGGTTTCACACAATAGGAAATTCACCCCCGACAGCCTATGGAGCAGGAATGAGAGGAAGGAGGTATTGCTGGGTAATAACCACAATAGCAAAATTTGCTACAGGTGGCCCCGGAAGAGATTTAATGAGTGAGTATTTATGGAGGTACTGAAACTGGTACAGTCACTGAAAGATGAATATAATTTGGAAAAACAAAACAAAAAGTAAAAGGTTATGGGGAACTAGCATAAGCAAGGACATTGGATGTGTTAGACTGGGTAGAGCCATAGACAAAATGGATCAAGCTCCAACCTTATAGGTTTGCCCAGACTCCGTCAGGGCTGGAGACCAAGAAGGCACCCACCCTGGGGCTGGGGGACCTCCCATTTGGCCTCTGCCTCACAGCTGCCTGGAGTCCGGACTCAGATGAAACACTGCCCCACACCGTGTAAGATCACAGGCAGCTGTTGAATGGAACAGATGATGAGACCCAAAAGTGTGGGGCAGTTTACTCCCCACTGGGTGGATTTTGACCCATGGGAAATAGAAGACAGAAGGAGCTGGACTGAGAAATTGCTCCTTTTGTTCTCTTCCAGGCACTACCTCAAGGCCCAGCTTCTCCTTGTAGCCCACATGGAGCAGTTTCGTTTTAGACACAACCACGAAGCAACTTGTGTTTCTTCATGTCCTTCATGGAGCAGTACCCAGTGCAGTAACACGTCACTCAGAAGGTTCCCATCTTTTCTTTCCTCATTTCTCATTTTCCTCATCTTTGTTGCCATGGATTTGCACTTCTCAAATAAAGCATCAGCATTTTAATCTTGGCCTCAGGCTCTGTTTATGGAGATACTGGGCTACGGAATGAAGCAATTAGGGAGAAGCGGGAAATGGGTTTAGATAGATGCCACCCTGCGTAGGAGGAAACCCAGCCTGAAGTAGAGGCAATGTGAGATTATTACAGGCACTTAAGCAGAGAAATAACAAGACACAAATCTTTTCAGGAAAATCTATCTGTTAGTACTAAACAGAAAAGAGTGGAATCAAGAGAAAGTGAAGGTAAGGGACATAGTAATCTGGGTTGAGGTGATGAAAATTTAGAAGAGAGAAGTGGGGGTGGGAATGGAGAAAAAAGAAAATCAAAATGAGATCCGGTCAATCATTCAAGAGAAGAAACATGACTTAGTAACTAATTGGATACAGATGATAAAGAAAACTGGGGATTGAAAATTTTCTTTCTAAGAATGAAAAAATTGTGTTAGGTGGGAAGGCTAAGCAATGGGACGGGAAGTAATAAGCACCCTTCGACTGTTGTAGTTGAGATGTTGCCAGAGGGTCTAATGGAGATGTTAGGAAAACAGCTGGAAATTCAAGGCAGATGGAGATTAGAGCTGACGCTAGAGATCTCAATCTTCCCTGCACAACCTAGCAGTCACTGGCGTGAGCGAGCTCACATAGAGAGACTGTAGAGAGAGGTCACAATGAATGAAGGGAAAACAAGGCAAAGAAAGAGCACTTCTGGCAGATGCTAGACGCTTTCATGAAAAGAGGGTGCAGGATTGATCCACCGAAGGTGGGAGTTGGGGAAAGGAAATTTGAGTAAGGGAAAGCACAAAGAATGAACTGCAGTCATGTGTCACTTAGCATCCATGATACGTTCTGTGAGATAGGTCGTTATGTGATTTGGACGTTGTGCAAACACCATATCATATACTTAGCAAAGCTACGTGGGATACCTTTTGTTTCACTTCCAGATCGATACTTCTCCTTTGCTTCTTGCTGCTGCTATCACTAACACTGGTTTTGCTGCATTTGGGGGTCATGACACACTTCACGGTGATATTCTTAAAAGAAAATCAAGCAGAAGGATAATGCTACTACTCTCAAGACATGTGCGATACACGAGATTGCATGGTGCTGCCTACCAGTGGAAGCATATACCGTTATACAATAAACTTCTTATTTGTAAGTAGCGAAAGTTGACATTAAAAGAGCGATATAAAGCACAGTACAGTACGTACACAAGCCAGCAACATAGGTGTTTATTATGAGTATCAAGACAGATGTGTTATAGGTTATATATATACTGTACCATTATAGACCTAGCATCACGATTGCTTTGTATCCAAAGGATATGAGACACACATGTTGCGCGCAGGAAGCTGCTGGCATTCGCTACATTTGATTATATCCGCTGTACGCCCCATTATCCGATCAGGATTTCTGAACTCCATCATAACCTGGTGGTGAGTTATAACTCTACTATAACCAAAAGATGGGCAGTCCAAGTCCACCAGCTGCTCCTCGGAAACCCCACAGGGCAGTTTTACTCTGTCCTATAGCGTCGCTATAACTAGGAATCAACTCAATGGCAATGGTTTTTTTTTTTTTTTAATTAAAATGGATGTATATGCAGTCAGATGTTGCCCGAATGGACATTTTGTGGTGCATAACTGTAATAGCTATGGTGAGTACACAAGAAAGTTAAAGAGAAGATCAGTAACACACTCACTTTACCGAGCATTTATTATGCTAGCTGCTTAACCCTCAAAGGCAAGATAAATGTCATTCCCACTTTACAAGTCAAACAGTACAGGCTCAGAGAGGTTAACTAACTTGCTCAAGGTCACACAGCTAAAAAGTGTATCAGGTAGTTTTTGCTATGTCACAAAACACCCCCTAAGTTAATGGCTTAAGGCAACAATCACTTCTTTTCCTCCAGATGATTCTGTGGCTTAGCTGGGTGGTTTTTCTGCCGGCTCTTCTAGCGTTCATTCATGTGCCTGCGGTCAGCCACAGGGTAAGGAGCAGAGTGGTTTAGAGGAGCCACAGCTGAGGTGCATAGAGCGCAAACACTCTAGTCAACAGAATGCTGATACATTAATAAATTAGGCATTAGGACAAAATACCCAAAATAGCAAGAAAGGAGAGCAAATCTGGTGAGTGTGGTAGAGAGCAGCTGCAGACAGGGTATAATGATAATAATGATTAGCGCTAACAGGTATGAAGCACGTGAAGTGTGCTAGGTACTACTCTGAGGGCTTTTGCATATTTTCTCTTCCAGTCTCCACAGCAACCCTATGGGATAGGTGCTATTGCTCAAATTAGTTCTTTAATAAGGAAACAGGCACAGAGTGTCTAAGTAGCTTAACCAAGAGGAATAGAGCAGAGAGGTCTGCACTTTGGAATTTGGAAGAAACGTTTGACTAGTGATTTCAGTTTTGGTGTGGATGTCTTATAATCATGAGCTCCAGGATAGGATCCTGCTTGATGTTGACTAATATAAAGAAAAAGTTCTAAAGTTAAAGAAGGAAGAAACTATGGTCTAAGATGCTGAAGGTCATAAATCCAAGTGTTGAAGTCTGTAAGAATAATGGTGGAGAACAAGATCTGCCCAAAAGAGTGGAAACCAAGTCCTGAAACATCCAGGGAAATAAAGGATGTGAAAAAGTTTACAGTACTGAAAACAGAAAAATAAAAACCCAACACAGGACAGGATATATCAATCAGGATATGCTAGGTTCTGTTGCAGTAACAAACAACTCCCAAATCTCAGAAGCGTAAGACAACGAAGAGGTACTTCTTGCTGGTTGTGAGTTAGCAGTGGGCTCTGTTTCCTATTGTCACTCTGGGTTCACAGGTGACAGAGGCTCCATTTTAACACACGGTTGCATGATCACCAATGCAGCATAAGAAGTAACCTATCACATACTGGCTCTCAAAGCTTCCAATTACATTTCACTGGCCAAGACACCTGGCCACACCTAACTTCAAGAGAGCACAGGAGTGGAATCCTATCACGGGTCTGCAAGTGGAGAAGAATGAGAAATATTTGGGGAAATCTTGCTAGCGACAACTGTAGAGAAATTCTTGTAGACTCTACTAGGACATGGTGGGCAGACACATACCAACAAGAACACAGGCTGGGATTCTAGGCTAATTATGTGGAAGATGAAATCCAGAGCAAAAGAGACAGGGAGCAAGAGAGCAAGTGAGGCCAGGTTAGGGACGGTCAAGATCAAGACAGACTAGGCTCAAAAGCACAACCAGGATAGCTGTCCAAAAGGGGGCTGTGCAGACAAAGGAAGCTGCAGGCAGGTAAGCTTATTTTTAAAGCATCGTGAGACCCCCCAATCCAGGAAACTATTCTGTCTTAGGATGGGGAAGGATGTCCTTTTCCTCCTGGTTCAGGCATTACTGAGTCTGTCCTGGAATAAAGCATGAGACTTCACTAGGGGCAAAAAAGGCCATAAGTAACACAAAGGACTAGAGTTAAAGTATCCCCTGGGACTAGGGCCAAGGTCCCTGTAGCTGGACGTTTTCCAGGGGCTCTGATTGAGACCATTTGGAAAAGCAAATGTTTCAGCTGTTAACAGGTGTCTAAGCTACACTCATCATTACAATTCTGCAGTAGGTTTAGCTTTTGTGTCTCCCGACAACTAAGACAAAAATAAAAATGCCAAGGATAACATAGTTTTCATTTTCTAATAAAAGAAAATTTGGAAATTCATCTGCAGAGACAAACATTTTAGTATAAATAAATTCAAGAATTCATTTATCATTCGTGAGTTATCAACATAAGGTACAACATTTTTAGGTACAGTTTTCCAAGATGCAATGCTATTCAAGGAGATGGTTCTCATATTAACCTTCTTTAGAGCCTAAGGCCACCACTCATCTCTCAGTTTGTCATACTGGGCTTGTTTGTATGTTGCTATGATGCTGGAAGCTAGACTACTGCAGTTTCAAACACCAGCAGGGTCGCCCATGGTGGACAGGTTTCAAGGGAGCTTCCAGACAAAGACAGACTAGGAAGAAAGGCCTGGAAATCTACTTCAGAAAATTAGCCAATGAAAATCGAGGGATCACCACAGAATAGTGTCCAATATAGTGTTGGAAGATGAGCCCCCTAGGTTGGAAGGCGCTCAAAATACATAGCAATGGCAACAATGGACTCAAACGTACCAACCATTGTGACGATGGCGCAGGACCAGACAACGTATTTCATTCTGTTGTACGTGGGGTCTCCTTGAGTCAGAGCCAAGTTAACGGCAACTAACAATACAATAGAGCCCAGGAAAGAGCTTTAAATTTTTAACTCAGGGAGAGCGTTTATGAAGGAAAGGTACGAAGGTGATCAGACCAGGTTTGTTTGTTTTTTGATTATCTAAATTCCAGTGGAGTTAGGGCCTAAAGGGATTTAGAACCTAAAAACTTCTGAAGAATGCATCAATTATTTTTCTACTAGGGTGTCTTTCTTAAATACCAGATGTTTCAAGTGGGCCCCTACCAGATCTCAATTTATGCCTGAATTCTTTAACAACTAGCAGTAATGTAAGTAGTATATGTTGTCATATTAAATGTGTCGTACTCTGCCTGTATCAGAGGGGAAGAGAACAACAAAGAGACTTAAAGAGGAATAAATCGGCTTTTCAGAAAGGAGAAGGACCACAGAAGCACAAACATCCTGACATTGATCATTGGTGCGCGCGCACGCGTGCACACACACACACATACTTTCACATGCATGAGACCACGGCCAGGTCACTTGCAGATTTCCCCACTTGTCTTCTCTTCCCTCTGGGGTCTTCTGCTTAGGCAGCAGGACTTTTGTGATTAAACTAATGGGCTGGCTTCAAGGACATTTGGCCTACAAGGGGAAGGCATTTCTATCCCGGCTGCATGAAGAGCACGACCTAAGTTATGCATGGCTCTGTAACTCACCCATAAAAAGCTGTGGTTCTGAAATCTAGATACCAGCAGAGATCAGCCTAGGATCCTTTAATGAGAACCATTGGTGCAAGGCAAACTTCTTAAATTTCAGTACAGACATTAAAGAAGGAAGCAAAACATATGCAGTAGGGAAAATAAACAGATTTCAAGAGTAGAGCAGCATATGTCTTTCCTCTCTAAGAGTCCGGCCAAAAAATGTCCTCCCTTCAAAGCCAGAAGGGCAAGCTAAACAGCCAAGGATTGAAAACAAAATAACCCATATGTAGGGAAGGGAAGAGAAGTTTAAAGAAGGTCACATACCACATGTACTGCTCACAACGTCTCAGCTTGTTTCAGAGGGAGCTTTCTCACTCTGGCCCCCACTGAACACCAGCTCACTGGGGATTTGCTTGATATGTGACTTTTAATTGAATAGCTATTTTTCATTAACTTTCCACACAGTTTGGGTTATCAGGCATGGTTCAATGAGCAATTACTATTCATGAAAAGCTGGATTTTAATTACTAGATGAAGATTACATATAATTAATTTTATGAAGACATTAGTGTTCTCCAAAGCCTGTGAAGAGATGACCCCAGACAGAAGACATTGCTGGTCATAACCCCACCTTCATTCTTGCTAACAAACCTACATTTTTCCAGGTTTAAGGTGGGCCTGTGCTTGAGGAAAGGCTGGGCTATTTTCCAGAGTGAATTCTAATACATTCAAGTCAGTCATGGCAATGCTATTCTGCTTGCCAGTCATTGGTTTAGATACAGGCTTGTGACCCAATCTTTTTCTTACGATAATTATGGAGATATATTTTATATACAATAAAATTAAACAATTTTAAGTGTACAAGATTGGCATATGTAAACAGTCATATAACTCCTGCCACATTCATCATATAAAATGTTTCCCTTACTTCCAGAAGTTCTCTACTGTCCCTTTGTAGACAATCCTTTCCCCTCCTTCTGGAAAGTACTGTTTTGCTTTATGTCACTACAGGTTAGCCTCTTCTAAATTTTCTTGTCAATGGAATTACACAGTATGTCTTCTTTTGTGTTTATCTTCTTTCACTTAACTATTGCTTTTGAGATTCATCCGTGTTGTGTGAATCAGCAGTCTGCTCCTTTTTAGAGTTGAGTAGCATTCCATTGTATGCGTATTCCACAATTTATGTGGGTGACTTACAGTTTTTGGTAATTATGCATAAAGTGGTCATGAACATTCAAGTGCAAATCTTTCTGTGGACATGTGTCGTTGTTTCTCCCGAGTAAATAGCTAGGAGTTGGACTGTGGGGTCATATGATAAGTATGTATTAACTCTTTAATAAAGAGACTGCAAAACTGCTTTCCAAAGTGGCATTCCCATCAATATATAAGATTTACAAGTTTTCCTATTGCTCTTCATCTCTTTTCCTACATTTGGTGTTGTTGGTCTTTTCAATACCAACGATTCTTGTAGTGATAGTTCATTGCGGTTTAATTTGCATTTATCAAGTGATAACAAATAATATGATATTCAGCATCTTTTCAAGTACTTATTTGCCAGTTTATATCTTCTTTGGTGGAATGTCTATTCAAATCCTTTGCTTCTTTTTTTAAGATTTGAGATGTTTGTCTTACTCATGAGTTATGAAAGTCCTTTATATATTCTGGATATAAATTCTTTATCAGATATGTTTTTAAAATATTTTCTCCCAGTATGTGCTTGTCTTTTCATTTTCTTAATAGTGACTTTTTTATTAATAGACTTTATTTTTTAGAGCTGTTTTAAATTAACAGAAAAATTAAGCAGATAGTACAGAGAGTTCCCATATAACACATGGTTTCCCCTATTATTAGAGGTTTACATTAGTGGGGCACGTTTGTTATGATTAATTAACCAATACTGATACATTATTACTAACTAAAGTTCATAATTATATTTATTCATGTTTATATTCGTTCATATTTTCTTAGTTTCTATTGGATATCCTTTTTCTCATCCAGGATCTCATCCAGGATACCACGTTGTATTTAGTTGTCACGTCCCCTTAGGCTCCTTCAAGCTGAGACAGTTTTTCAAGGTTTCCTTGTTTTTGATGATCCCGACAGTGTTGAGGAGTACTGGTCAGACATTGGAGCCCTGGTGGCGCAGTGGTTAACAGCTTGGCTGCTAACCAAAAAGGTCGGCAGTATGAATCCACCAGCTGCTCCTTGGAAACCCTGTATGGTTTACTCTGTCCTATATGGTTGCTATGAGTCAGAATCGACTCGCTGGCAACGGGTGTGGTTTTTCATTTTGGTCAGATAGTTTGTATGATATCCCTCTGTTGGACTTTGATGTTTTTCTCATAGTTACATACGTAAGGGTATATACTCTGTACATGATTTGATGACCTGGCTGAAGTAGTGTTTGTCAGATTTCTTCACTGTAAAGTTACTCTTATTCGCCCCTTTTCCATACTGTACTCTTTGGAAGGGAAGTCACTGTGTGCAGCCCACACTTAAGGAGGAAGTACTTAGGCTCCTCCCTTTTTTGGGTAAAGTACCTACATAATTTATTTGGAATTCTTATGCATGGGTGATTTGTTACTTCTTCCCCATTTAAAAATTTACTCAATCATTTGTTCATATCATTTGCATGGTCTCATGGATATTTATGTTTTACTTCAGATTATAGTCTAATACTACTTTATTGTTTTGCTCAAATTTTTTCAGCTTTGGCCATTGGTGGCTCTTTCAGTCAACTCCTTTGTCACTCCCCATCATTGTGGGGTTTTTAATTTGTTTGATTTAGCACTTCCTTACTTTCTGTTACTGCAAGATTCTCTGGGCTCCTCTTGTATTTTCCCTGCCCTAGTCCCAGAATCAGCCATTTCGCCAAGGAGTGCTGATTCCTTCACTGGAGAATGGTATTAGCAGAGCTGGGTGCTAGGTGTGCTCATTGCTACTGGGGAGATGTTACTTCCAGGCCCTCTCAGCTGACAGAGCTGAGAAATATATGTGTGTATACTAATCTGTATATATATATACATCGATAAATATTTCTATGTGTAACCATCTTCATCTATATTAAGTTAAACATGAGCTCTTACTGTCTGCAATTCTAATCCATTACCACAGGGCTCAGTCTAGACTTCTCCCCTTACTTATCTGTAAATTCTCACTCCAACATTGAGAAGCCTGGCTCCTACCATCTACTATCCATTTATTTAGTTGTTCAATTTCAGTAAGTATGTATAGTAGTATCAAAATTGTTAACTGGTATCCCTGTGGGAAGCAACTTTATCAACTAGAGTCTGTGTTCAGTTCCTTTTACCTTTAGTCTTACAGACTCTATTCATTTCCAAAGTTACCTATGCCAGTAACTTTTCCCCCACCCCTTTCAGTGAGGTTTTTTCATACTTTTGACATACATTTGATTCTCTTCTCACAGTCTGCCTTCCTTCCTGAGATCCCAACCTTATAAAGGATTGTATTTAATTTTCATACACTAAGGTTCACCCTTAGTTTTGTAAAATTC
Source organism: Trichechus manatus latirostris (assembly GCF_000243295.1). Taxonomy (NCBI): domain Eukaryota; kingdom Metazoa; phylum Chordata; class Mammalia; order Sirenia; family Trichechidae; genus Trichechus; species Trichechus manatus. Next base: position 544,348 of record NW_004444082.1, read on the forward strand.
TATGGTTTTCACAAATGAGTAATGTTATGTGTTGTTGTTACGTGGTGTTGAGTCATTTCCGACTCATAGGGACACTGAAACAAAATGAGACACTACCAGGTCCTGCGCCATCCTCACAGTCGTTGTTAGGCTAGTGCCCATTGTCGCAGCCACTGTGTCAATCCATCTCACTGAGTGTCTTCCTCTTTTTCGCTGACCCTCTACTTTATCAAGCA
>NW_004444082.1:571161-572364 GCF_000243295.1 Trichechus manatus latirostris
GGGCGAAGCCCCGGAAATGGTGGGAGAGCATAGACTTCCTACAGTAGACTGTGTGGTGGACTGATTCACATCAATTTGATCTTAAAGGAAAGAATCGTCTTAAAATGAAGGAGGAGGAGACTTGAGGACGTCCATATGCTAGACAGTTCTGTGAAATATGTCGAAAATATTTCCCTCTCTATTGTTTGTCTTTTAAACAATCATGATACCTACTGTCCTCTCTTTTTGCCTGTCATTTACTCTGTTTAGTCTTGTATGAGTTAAAGTTAAATTCAACTGTGTAATAGAAAACCCCAAATGATTATGACTTAAACACACCAGGATTTATTTTCTTATGCAGAATAATTCTAGAGATAGCCAGTCCAGAACTAGCAGGGAGGTTCCAGAAAGTTGTCAGAAGCCCAGAATGTTTCTATCTTTCTGTTCTACAATTCTCAGTTTGTGATTTATTTCTTAAAGTCACCTCATGGTTTAATACAGCTGCTGAAGCTTCATACATGTCTACATTCCTGGCCACAGCATCAAGTAGAAGAAAAAAATCACCCTCCTCTTTTTTGTGACTATTTGCAACGGAATATTTTATCCATCCTTTTCCTTAGACTTAAAGTGAGTTTCTCATACAGAATATGTATTTGTTTTTTAAAATTTATTTTGTTCCTCCATTTATTCCTTCATTCTCTCTTATTGTCTCTGAGGATGAGGAATCTTTCCTCTTTAAAGATAATTCTTTTTTAATATTTTTGTTTTTTTATCTTTTAAAAAAAAATTTACTGTGTTTTAGGTGAAAGTTTACAGTGCAAATTAGTTTCTCATTCAAAAATTTATACACAAATTGTTTTGTGACGTTGGTTGCAATCTCTGCAATGTGTCAGCACTCTTCCCCATTCCCGTTACACTACACGTTCTCCATGTCCATTCGTCCAGGTTTCCTGTCCCTTCCTGTCTTCTTATCTTTGCTTTTGGGCAGGTGTTGCCCATTTGGTTTGATATACTTGACTGAACTAAGAGTTACTTTCCTCACGTGTGTTATTGTTTGGTTTTGGCCTGTCTAATATTTGGCTGAAAGTTGGACTTTGGGAATGGCTTCAGTTCTGAGTTAACAGGGTGTCCAGGGGCCATAGTCTCAGGGGTTTCTACAGTCTCTGTCAGACCAGTAAGTCTGGTCTTTTTTTGTGAATTTGAATTTTGTTCTACGTTTTTCTC
>NW_004444082.1:576511-577224 GCF_000243295.1 Trichechus manatus latirostris
TCCAGGGTCATTGTTGACTGTGCTCCCAGATGGTGATGCTGTGTTGTGTTAGTTGGCAAGGGACCTCCACTCCATATCTCTCCTCATTTTCTGTTTTCCTTCAGTTTCTTCTTCCATTCAGTGTTTGATCTAGTTCTTTATCCCTTCATTTGATGCTTAGGGTTCCAGGATTGACGTTTTTATGTTTTACTTAGTTTTTTGGGTCTTTGCTGCAGAAGGACAGCATGATGAATCTGTCTAGGACTCCACGTTGGCACCACCTCCCAGAATATATATTTGATCACGTATTTTTAAAAATCTATGCTGCCAATCTCTGCCTTTTGACCGGAGAGTTTAATTCATTTATATTTAAAGTAATTACTGAACACGGGAAACCCAAGGTGGAAAGGGGGAGTGAGCTGTCAGATTGTAGGGCTTGCAACTAGTGTGTATGACAATATGTGTATAAAATTTTGTATGAGAGGTTAACTTGAGCTGTAAAATTTCACCTAAAATACAATAAAAAAAAAGAACAGTAATTACTGATAAGGAAGAACTTACATCTCCCAATTTGCTATTTGAATTTTTAAAAATGTCTTATTCAGAATGGATACCTGGATCAAGAGGCAGTTGTTCAGAGCAAGGGGATTCCATGTGGTTTAAACTGGAAAATGTGTATTTATTCAATCTGTATGCTGACGAACTAATCTGAGAAGTTGAAATATATGAGGCAT
>NW_004444082.1:579400-580481 GCF_000243295.1 Trichechus manatus latirostris
TGGATAATTTACTTCTCTTTTGCTGCTTTGTAGCTTCTCTCTTTATCTTTGGTTTTTGACAGTTTTATTATAAATTGTCTCATTGTGAATCTCCTTGAGTTTATCATATTTGGAGCTCATTGATCTTCTTAGATATGTAGATACACGTCTTTCATCAAATTTAGGAAGTTTTTGGCCATTATATCTTTAAATATTCTTCTACCCTTTTCTCTCTCTCTTTCTCTTCCTCTTCTCTTCTGGAACTCCCATAATGCATAAGTTGGCCTGTATGATGATGTTCCACAAGTTCCTTAGACTCTGTTCATTTTTCTCAAATATTTTTCATTTCCGTTCCTCAGACTGGATCAGTTTAATTGTCCTATCTCCAAGTTCACTGATTCTTTCTTCTGCCAGCCCAAATCTGCTGTTAAACTTCTCCAGTAAATTTTTTAATTTCAGTTATTAAACTTTTCAGCTCCAGTAATTTTGTTTGGTTTCTTTTTATAATTTCTTTTAATTTATATTCTTGTTTTGTTCATGTATAATTTTCCTGATTTCCTTTAGTTCTTTGTGGTTTCCTTTTGCTATTTGTATATATTTAAGATAGTTGTTTTAAAGTCTTTATCTAGCAGTTCCAGTGTCTGAGCTTCTCCAGGAATGGTAAATCACTTCATTTTGTTCCTTTGAATGGACCATCCTTTCCTGTTTCTCTGTATGCTTTGTTATGTTTTCGTTGTCGAAAATGGACATTTGAACATTTTAATGTGGTAACTCTGGAAATGAGATTCTCTCACTTCTTTTGAGCTTGCTGATTCTTTTCTTTTCTTTCTCTCTCTTTTTTCTTTTTTGATTGTTGAAGGCTATAGCAATCAGTTGGTTTAGTGACTTTTCCAAACTATTTTTTAAAAGATGGAATTCCTTGACTTCTCTGGTCACTCTGTTAATTAAGCTTATGTTCAGCTAGAGTTCTGATGGAGATTTCTATGAATGCCAGAAGTTAAAAAGAAAGAAACAAACAAAAGAAAACAGTAGGAAAAAAGAAGTCTATCGTACTGTTTGTAGGTAGGCTCTGTACTGGGACACTCCTTTAACACTTAGCTAG
>NW_004444082.1:581566-585738 GCF_000243295.1 Trichechus manatus latirostris
TTTGTCCCATTCCTAAGTATAGGACTTGTCTAAGGATCTTCCTTCAACCTTTTCTCTCCCCTTTCTCAACACCTTACTCTTCAGTACTTTTGTCCAAGATCAAGATATCAGCAATTGCCTCTGACATTTTGTCTTTAGTATCTCTTTTTGTTTATCCTATAAACTACTGGCAGGTTCATCTCACAGAAGTACTCACTGAATACTCTCCGTTGCCTACAAGGTGAGTTCATACTCTTCAGTTTGTCTCTGGCCCTCTATAACCAGGCCTAACTTTTCTGCATTTTCATTTCCCGTGTCCCTTTGTGCGGATGATGCCTTCTAGCCACTAGACTTGTCATTTTTCTCCAAATTTATTTTGCATTTCTAACCTATTTATTATTGCATGGAAAGCTCCCTACTACTAATTCCATCTGGCAAAATCATATCCATATTTTTAAAGACTGAATATAAAATAGCTTCATTCATTGAGTTCTTGCTAAAATTCCACCTCTTTCTAAGTAAGTTCAACATAGTAGGCATGCATTAAGTATTTGATTAACAAATGAATGAATTTGTCTTTCTACTCTCTTTCCTTTATACCACATTGTCATCTTGTTCATGCTGGAGTTTAAGATGTAATAGAGTTACGGCGACATTGCTATTTGTCTACCTTGCCTATCTGGCAGTTCTTAATTAGTAACAGAATCTTAGTGATGTACTTGTCTCATTTTGCTATCAGATGGTGAACCCCTTGAAAATCCCTTCCATATTTTCATATCCCACACAGCACCTAGCTCATTGAATTGCACATAGGTGCTACTAAAAAAAAAATATATGTGTGTTTATTTTAATGTCTGTGGAACAAATATGAAAATTTCTATATATTTTATATACCATTGGAATAATTAAAAGATGTATATAGTCACATTTTTAATTAAAAATGAAGCACTGACTTCCATTTCTATATTTATATTATTAGATTGTTTTTCTCTCCTATTGATATAGACAGGGGAGTGATCTATTTAGCAATTTAAGAAATTTTCCTGTTGAAGAAAAACTCTTCACATCTGTAACAGTCAGGAGGAAAGGGATTTCACCCCAGATGGTCTAAATAAAGAAGCTTTAATAAAGGGACTACCTTAACAGTGTTAAGGGTACAAAAAGGGATATTGAGGCACCCGGCGTCTAATGACTGTCAAAAGTCATCATCACCCCAGGCCTAAAGAGGAAGGACAGTAAATGTGGTTACCAGCATCCATCAAGAGATGGAGCCAAGGAGGAGAGGTCAAGTAGTGGGAGATGTAGTCATAAGATTAATGGCAGCAAAAGATGCTAAAGGAGAGAGGGAGCAGGGAAGAAATACCCTGACCTCTCTCCTCTTTCACCTTTCCATCTTCTGCTGGTGCCTCTCAATGGCTGAATCCAACTAGAAGGAAGCCAGCAAGGGAGCCTGGATGATGCATTCCACCCAGATCAGCCTCCTGGGTCATGGAAAAGAGAGGGGAAGGTCCAAGAATGAGCATGGGGAGCAAATGGAGACTAACCAGCCCAACATATCATAATGATTAATACATTTAAATATTAACCGTTGTCTGCTATTTTTTCCCTATAACATTAAATACGGCAAGAATGCAACCGGAGTGATACAGTGGAGTGCAGATTTTATGGTTTTCAGATCAGTCTAGTAGAAAGTTTCAGTTAAATATTATTGATTTTTTAGTGCTTGTATGTCAAGCAGAAGGAATCAATATATTGATGAATACGTTGTTTACACTTATGTTCCCAAGCCTAAATATTGGATGAAGTGTTGGCACTTGGTTAGAGAGTTGCAGTAGGGAGTTGCATGGGGTATCGACCTGGTTACTTGGTGATCTGATATGAAATGCAAACATACTTGGGAAATTGAAGTCATTTCTTTAATGCTTGCCTATCAGTGCCTTTCATTAAAGTGTCATATAATGTTAGGTGATAGAAAATGGAGATATACACGATGAAATGGTAAACAAAAAAGACCACAACTTTAACTATTGTTCTTCTCTGGGTATTTGGGGCTTTCAGTCTTTTGACAGAAAAGAAGTCATTAAAAGACTGTCTCCATCTCTTCTTAGGATTTAATTAAACTAATTCATTAGATTATTGAATCATCACCTTCCAAGGGAGTAACTTGTGAAGTCACGTGATGGACAAAGTAAATTCGATGGAAGGAACGAGTTAGAAAGGTTGAGAGCACTAATGTGGTGCTCTCTCAGGGATCTCCCAAGCAGCCCAAGGGGCAGGGAAATGTCTTGGGTAGAGCCAATTCTAAGCCCAAATCTTGGGAAGCTTCCTCCATCTTCTGAGAGTGTCCCTGTGGAGCCAGTTCACTCCTGAAAGTGAGGAATGGAGAGGAGGAGAGGATGAGGAATTTCTTTAGTTGCTGTGTAAATAATTCTGCAGATACTCATGCTTCCCGATTTCTAGATGAAGGAAGAGTCATGGGGAGGAGTGTGTCTGTCCTGAGCCTACAAATGTGAGCAATGATGACGTTTGTCCTCCTCCTCATCAGTACTACTACAATCTCTGCAGAATTGACATGCCTTAGCTATCTTTTGATAAAAGGCTTATCAAAGCAAACCAAAGTCTTTCTCCCTCAAGATAACAAGAGAGGCTTTATCAAGACTGAAACTAGGGGCTCAGCTTGGTTTTAACTTCAGGTTGCCTAGCCCAGATGGAGGCAGGGCCAGAGCGGGACTTTGCAGTGCTGTTGACTCCTTTGACTACCTTCTCTAAATGCCTCCAACTCTTGCTTTCACACTGCTAACTCCAAGCTCTTTTCATCATTTTTAAAAACAGTCATTACCCATACATATTACTGTTAACCCTTTGAAAGGGTGACAATTTTGAAGACTGTGCTCTAGCAGCTCCCTCCCTTCCTAACCTTACTATAATTCTAAACTGGGTAAGCCCCTGGGGGTGGTTTTGGAGAAGCTATGGGTGGATGGAGAGTTTTGGCTGCAGGTTGGGATGGAGATGTTGGGTGTGGAGCATGAGTGAGACGAGAATCCAAGTCAGGAAGAGACACAGGCAAATGAGGGAGCAGGAGTTCAGGACTCCAGCACAGTGGGTGGTGGTGCTGACAGACTTGTTGGCTTGGGACTGTTTATAAAGTGTGGATGCATGTCTTTTGGCTCACATGGAGGCATTTCCCACTGTTTGAGTATTCCTTCTTTCCCCTCCCTTTTATGACTAGCTGTAATTTCACAGGCACTCATGCATCCCAGGATAAACATCAGGAAGCTCTGGTGCTCTGACTTTCCTGACTACAGTATTGGGGCACTGTTACAATAGAGCAATGAAGTGGATTCAGATAAGCACAGTTCTTAGATTACACAATGTTATGGGTTGATCTGTGTCCCCCAAATAGATATGTTCAAGTCCTAATCCCCACTCCCACCCCGCACTTGTGAATGTGATATTATTTGGAAATAGCATCTTTGCAGATGTAATTACTTAACATGAGGTCATATGGAGTAGGGTGGCCCCTAATTCATTATGACTGGTGTCCTTATAAAAAGAGGAAAAGACACAGAAAGACACAGAGGGAAGATGATTACTAGAAGACGGAGGTAGAGATTGGAGTTAGGTTGCCACAAACCAAGGAACACCCGGGGCTACCAGAAAAGGAGACACAAGGAAGGATCCTCCCCTGGAGTCTTCAGAGAGAGCATGGCCCTCATGACAACTGTGAATTCAGACTTCTAGCCTTCAGAACTGTGACAGAATTAATTTCTATTGTTTTAAGACACCAGATTTGTAGCAGTCCTAGGAACTAATACACCTACGCTCAGATCTCAGTTTTGCCAAGTTACTTAACACCTCGGAGATTCAGTTTTCTTATCTGTAAAAAGGGACTAATAATGCCTGTCTTGAAAGGTTGTATATAGTAAATAATCAGGAAGCTATTTTTGTTATTACTTCTACACTATAATATTTATATCTGTGTTTGTGTCTATGCTTATATCTATCCATCCATCCATCCATCCATCCATCCATCCATCCATCCATCCATCCACCTATCATCTATTTATCTCTGTCCATGTCTATGTATATATGTTGTTGTTAGTTGTTGTCGAGTCAATTCCAACTCATGATGACCCCACGTGTTACAGAGTAGAACTGCTCCATAGAGATTTTTTAGCTGTAATCTTAATGGA
>NW_004444082.1:586358-588747 GCF_000243295.1 Trichechus manatus latirostris
AAGTACTATGAATATTCTTATGTATATCTTTTTGTGGACATATAGACTCATTTTTCTTTGGTATATACCTAGAAGCAGAATTGCTGGGCTTAGAATATGTGTGCATTTAAACATAGGAGGCAAATTTATGCTCTACCAGTTATGTAAGGGGGTTTCAGTTCCTCTACATTTTCAGTAATACTTAATATTCTCAGACTTTTTAATTTTAGCCTGAATATGTAAAAATATTAAATTGTGGTTTCAGTTTGCATTTTCCTGATGAATAATCATGGGCAGCACCTTTTCATACATGTTTTGTCCATTTGCATATGTTCCATTATTTTACCTTTTACTTATTGGTTTATGGAAGATATTTATATTTATATTTTGTGTTTTACTTCAGGATTGGTGGTAGATATTTATATATATCGCACAGTGGTTAAGAGCTACAGCTGCTAACCAAAAGGCTGGCAGTTCACATCCACTAGCTGCTCCTTGGAAACCCTATGGGGCAGTTCCACTCTGTCTTATAGGGTCGCTATGAGTTGGAATCAGTTCGACGGCAACAGTTTTTGTATTTATATTTATGTCCTCTGTCAGAAGATAGATAGATAGATGATATAGATACAGATGATATAAACTTGTTGCTGCGGAGTGGAGTGGTGGAGGCCTCATCATGCCGCCTCCCTTTCTGAGGCTTGTTGCCAACATAATGAGTTGGGCAAGCCCAACTCATTTACATATATTTAAATATGGGCTGACTGTTTTAGAAAACAAAGAGCACCTTAATTGCTCAGGCTGTTTTTAGAAACCAGAGACCAAAGGCCACAATTAATTCTTTGCCCCACACGTTAAAAAAACCAAACCCATTGCACTCAGTGACCCTACAAAACAGATTAGAACAGCCCCTACAGGGTTTTCAAGGCTGTAAATCTTTATGGAAGCAGACTGCCACATCTTTCTTCTGCGGAGCAGCTGGTAGGTTTGAACCACCAACCTTTTAGTTAGCAGCCAAGCGCTTATCCACTGTGCTACTAGGGCTCCTTTTCACACATAAAACCAAAACCAATAATAGATGTCTCCAAATATCTTCTCCCAGTCTGTGACTTACCTATTCACTCTCTTAATGATGTCTTTTGAGGAAGAGATTTTCTTCAATTTAATGAAATCCAGTTTATAAAATTTGTATGGTTATTACTTTGGGGGTCCTGAACTGAGGAACTCTTTGCTTACCTCAAAGTCCTAAATATACCCCTATGTTTTACTCTAAAAGATTTAATATTTTACCTTTCACATTTAACTCTAGGATCTATACAATATTTGTGAATGGTGTGAGGAGTCAAGGTTGATTATAGATTAGATATTGATATAGATACATATAGAGATGCAAATACAGATATAGATACAGTTACAAATATCCAATTGTTACAACATCATTTACTGAAAAGACCATCTTTTCTCCAATGAATTGAAGTGCTACCTTTGATGTAAATCAAGTGACTGTGTATGTGTGGGTCTATTTCTGAACTCTATTATGATCTGTGAAAGAGCACTCTAAAACTGGGGTACTTGACATAACTAAAATGACTGACACAGGTCTGAGTCAGACTCCATTTTGTCCTAGGCCCCTGCTTCTGCTTTTTTAGAGTACATGACCTATGACTACAATCTTGACCAAAATAACTTGTTCTGCAGCATTCTGAGGTGGCCCACCCAGATTGTTGCAGGAACCAACTCCAGAATGCAGTATACCATGGCTAAGGTTGAGTACCCCAGCCAATAGAAATTCTTGATAAATGAGTCTTATAGAGCATATTGAACATCGACCAACCAAATGTACCCTTGTACTCTTTCCCCATCCTGTACAAAATTCTGATAAAATATGTGCACTTATGCACCCTCTTTGGATTGCCATTTTGAACTTATTTTGGAGCTTCCCAATTTGCAAACCTTTGAATCTGAATAAAACTCTTATTTTACAGAAACTCTGCTTCATTTTTAACAATTATTTGGTGTCAGAAGTGGGATGGAAGTGACCAGCCTACAGCCTCAAAGCCTTCATCGGACACAGGCAAAGGATCCCACTTAACCCTTTTAGGCTCCCCATTTCCATAAGGAGCCTTAGAGGCTGTTTGGTGAGCCTCTCAAATCACAAATTCAATCTTGTTACATTGCAGCTCAACTCCGTGTTATTCAGATTATGGTATATATATGCAGATTATGCTGTCTGTAATTATCTTTTCTCATAATTTATAACTTCCCAAACAACACAAGACTGTTAAAACAGTATACTCCTATTTACCTCCTCCCACCTTTTATGACATTATTGTCATATATTCTTCTATATATTTTTTAAAGCTCATAAACATTGCATTATTATTGATTTTCAGCAACATTCTTTTTTTAATAG
>NW_004444082.1:605645-607682 GCF_000243295.1 Trichechus manatus latirostris
TGTTCTCTGTCAGTTTTCTCACTCCATTTGGTGCTTGGCTGAGTTCTTTATCTCTTCATTTGATGTTTAAGATTTCAGGATTGCTGTTTTCTGTTTGGCTTAGTTTTTCGGATCTTTGCTGTGGAGGGATAGCATGGTGCTTCTGCCTAGTGTGCCATTTTGCTGGAGGAGCCTCACTTCTCTCTTTTATATCTCAGAAGAGATTGGCTTAAGATGCTATCCAATCAGTGTAACTGCCACTATTCCATTTTATTAGATCATAGTGACTGAATTTACAATACATAAGGAAATCACATCAGATTGCAAAATGGTATACAATTATACAATACTGGGAATCATGACCTAGCCAAGCTGACAGATATTTTTGGGCGACACAGTTCAATCCATGACACTCTACCCTTTGGCCCCCCAAAATTCATGTCCTTGCAACATACAAAACATATTCATCTCTTCATATCACAGCAAAAGTCTTAACTCCAAGTCCAAAGTCCAAAAATTCCTCTTCATCTGTGAAATCTAGAATACAAGTTACCTGTTTCCAAAGGTACAATGCAAGAACAGACACAAGCTAGACATTTCCATTTCAAATGGGAGAAACTGGAGAAGAAGAAGGGATAACAGTGTGTTCACAGGAAGAAGAGGCTTTCCTGTGCCCTCTCACGTGCCTTTCCATTTTCCACCAAATCAAGTGAGTGACTTAGGGTGCCTAATTGTTTAACAGGGACTAGCAATGAGCTCGGGAAAGAAACTGATTATATCAATCAGTTAAATCTAAAACTACTGAACTAATGAATCCTCTCAGCTTCAAGCAAGCCTTCCTTAAAATGCCATTACTAATGCATCTTTGTAAGACTATGAAAATCTGTTCAGAAAACGTGTTTCTTACTGTTGGAGGAACTGTTGATTGCCCACTAACAGCAGTCCCCCATTTCTCCCATTGTAGCATAATCCTAACTTTGCCTTGGGAGAGGACCAGTGTTTTCTGGGAAGGTGGCCCATCCCACCCAGCCTCAAGTCCAAGGGGGTCTTGTGATCCCCTTCCACCTTGCCAGAGATCAGTTTAGCCTGGCTGCAGGTGTGGCAAAGCATATGCAGTAGTGAGTTGGGTAAGGTGGTGCTGGAGTGGGAAGAAGCTCTTTGGGAAAGAGGTATCCCTTGATACCTAAGAGTCTCTGCTGAGAAGGCAGTCTAGCCCCATACACACCTCCTGCCTGCCCACTCCCAACACACACCTTCTTCCTGCTTTTGGATATTATCAGGTGAGTCTGTGTTTGGAGGCTTAGCTGCCATTTTACAGCCATGAGGGCAAGAATAGCTCAAAGAAGAGGTCTCAGAGCCCTGATGCCATTGACCTACTGGATTGAACAACACTGGATCTGCCTGCCTCCAGAAATCCAATTCTGTGAGAAGATAAAGCTCTGTTTTCTAAGTCATGTTTTAGTCATGAATTCTGCTGTTTGCAGCTGATAACAGCCTAACATACATCTGAACAAGATGAAAATTTGTTGAACTATGTCTCATTGCATTTTTAAATCCTGTACACTTAATCTGTTGTCTTTTACAGATGAAATGTTTATGAAAAGCTTGTTGAGTATGTCAATGAGTGAAAGAGGGACAGAACAAGGACTGATGCAAGAGAGCTGGAAAAGAGCATGTCACGTGTGTTGAAAACATTGTTTTGATTCTCCTGGAATCCAGATTTCTGAGTTCATGGAATTGGGGTGACCCACACAGGATATCTACCCTTAAGTGTCCTTTTGAACCTTGGGGACTGGTTCCCTGGAGTCACCTTCAGGTCAAGCAATAGCTTAGTGAGCAGCTTAGTGAAGAGAGTTTTGCCTTAGGCACTGGGTTCCTTTGGAACATTATATATGTGCAGCCAGCTTTGAGAAGCAGGAACTCCAGGGTCTGACTAGAGGCTGTTTTAGGATGTATGGCATATCTTTGGTGACTGTTTCTGTAACCTACCCTGTGCTTTAATGTTATTGTCTGATAAATTAACATAACAATGGCCTATATAACTGGCTTTCACTGTCC
>NW_004444082.1:609077-610173 GCF_000243295.1 Trichechus manatus latirostris
TGTGTGTGTCCCCTTAAATGCTATGCCCAAGATGAGGGCCTCACTCGCTTCACCCGAGTCCCAGCCCTGAGTGGTAGAGCCAAGTTTTGAGCACAGACAGCCTGGCTCTAATCCTGTGCTCTCAAGCACTAGACTCACCATTTCTTAAAAGGAAGGGGAATGGAAGGAACATTGGGTCAAATAGACATCCAATCCATCTGAAAAGTAGCTGCCAGTGTCCTGGAAGGCCCCGGGGATAAGTAAAGCTCTCATGCACTTACCAGTGCTGGTTAGTCTGAAAACACCACTCCATGTGGTAGGCACTTCTGGTGCTATGGATAGCTTTTATATGGCCTTTCTTGCCATGGTCTTACAACTCCCACCACATGATTGGGTGGGATTATGCAAATAAAATGCTTGTGGACCATCAAGGGAATTAGACAGCTTGCTAATAATGCAAATAAGGTGTATGGCACCCTTGTGGTATAGAACCATGCAAATAAGGTGTATGGAACCCTAACAAGGGGATTGGTCAGTTTTACCATCCTGCTAAGTTTGAAATGAGCCATCTCAAAGGTGGAAAGGGAGGGCCTCACTACCACCAAGAAGAAGAGATGGGAGCAGAGTGCATCCTTTGGATCTGGGGTCCCTGTGCTGAGAACTTTCTAGACCAAGCAGAGAGAGAGAAAGCTGTAACCCCAGAGATGGTGAGAGATGGCAAGAGATGGCGAGAAGCAGCAGCACGGAAACAGTGCAAGCAGAGACAGTAGAACCAGGAGACTGGCAGGAGATGGCTTGGTGGGCTTCCCGGCCCACAGAGCAAGGCGATTACAGTGAGTATGTCAACCCACGGAGCAAGAGAGCTGGTGCCTTTAGGCTGAGGCTTACTGGCAGAGTGGGGTGCACTGGGCACTTATTGGCAGAGCTAAAGAGCTTTGTAACACTTGCCTGAGGAGGGCAGAGGCCCAGCCAAGGGGCCGAGAGGCCAAGGGCCAGAGAGAGGCCTGCCTGCAGGCACGCCTGAGAAAAGGATGTCCTGACTGAAGAACTGTATCCTGAATTATAACCTGTTACTTCCCTAGCAAACCCCATAACAGTAAGTACAATTTGTGAGTTC
>NW_004444082.1:611235-613398 GCF_000243295.1 Trichechus manatus latirostris
GATGACAGCATTTGGGAAATAGCCAGGAGGGTGGAAACATGTGTCCATCAGAGGCTCAGTCAGATGCCTAAGGGTTTTCCCCCTACAATGATGAGGCATTGAGGAAGGGAAGAGGAGCAAAGGCAGACAGCACAAAATCCCAAATCTCTTCAGATAAAGACAACTCCTCCATGCATCCCACCCCTGTACCTGACACTCTCCTCATAGTCTTCAAATCTCAGATCACTCAGCTGCTGCTCCCTAGAACTTCTCCTAGAAACTCACTTCTCTTACTCTGCTCCCCACTCTGGCTATAGCCATTCTACTAACATGGAAGTTCTTCGAGGTCTGAGAATAGATTCTGATAACATGCATAACCAGAACTTGCTGTCTTCTAGGGATTGTGGTCAGGTAACTTATCCCAAATCACTCAGTGTGTGACGACAGAGCCCCAGCTTAAGCCCAGACAGGCTGGCTGCAGCGCCACACTCTAACTAACCACTGTGTGCACGGTCTTATCTCACATCTGCACAATGGCTGTCTCCATTCTGGGCCTCAACAGATTGGGAACCTGAACGATCTACACCCACACAGCTTACTGTCTACATTAATGTGACTTTACTATTCCACTATCTTCATCAACATAAGTTTACGGCTCCAGCAAACTCTTGTCCAGGAAAGTTGCAAATAACTTTACTGCCATTCCAGAATCTTCCTGAAAGACCCATCAGCTCTTCAATAGAAAGTATCAAATAATAGTTTATACCCAAGATTCTTTGAATCCTTGCCTCAAAATCTTTGCCTTATCATATTCAACAGTCCTAAACCATTAGATCATTGTCCTTACCCTATCCTAATCAAAGCCCCTTCAGTTGAAAGACCCACCTTAAACCAGACTTCAAAATCTCAGTAAAGATCCCAACTTTGCCCTCCTTCTGGGTGTTCTCCCTTAACACAATAAGGATAAAGACAACTTTATCTTATCAGCAGAATTTTTTGGGTGGTATTATCTAAGCTGTAGCTAAAAACAACAATAAGCATTTGATAAGGTATACAGAAAGAAAACAGGACAGAGAGGTTAAGGAAAAGACAATGGGGACATGGTACCTGGGGGCAGGTGATTATATAGTGCAATAGTAGTGACATTCTAGGGCACAGTTACACAGGACTTCTATGTATGTGTAGCAGGAGAAATATAATTCCAGGAGCCCTGGTGGCACAGTCATTAAGTGCTTGGCTGCTAACCAAAAGGTCAGTGGTTTGAGCCCACTAGTTGCTCCATGAAAGAAAGATGTGGCGGTCTGCTCCCATAAAGTTTATAGCCTCAGAACCCCTATAGGGAAGTTCTACTCTATCCTATAGGGTTGCTATGAGTCGAAATTGACTTGATGGCAATGGGTCTAATGGGTACATATAATTCCAGAGTTAAATTTGCTACCCTCGTGCTACTTATATAGGAAGGGTGCAAATTTGGTTTCCCGTCCCTGGGTAGAAGGAAAAGTTACAGTTGCTAAAGAATCATATTTCAGTTTCTGTCATTCTCCTTTCAGAAAAATGTTCAGGTCTTCAGCACTCCTCAACCCACCTCTTTCTTCTTTTCCCAAGATGGCGTCTAGGCTCCATGGCGGTGGTGCCAAGGAGCCGTTGGTCTGCACCTAGGCTTCCTGGTGCTGCTTTCTCGGTCCTGGATGGCCTCTCAGCCACGGCGACTTTGTTTACCTGGTCACTGTCATTCTGCTGCCATCTGCTGCTAATGAACAACACTCTCAGCTCTCTGAGGCCTGGTGCTTCTCCCACCTAGCTTTGCCCCACTTCACTCTCCAAAGAACAGTGCCTGTACCCTAAAGTCTAACTGTGACTCCCATTCACTTCCCAGCCTGAGGAGTCCACTCTGCAGTTTTAGGCTAGAGTCCAAACTTTTCCCTCACAGTAGCTCAGTTCATGTTGTCTTCTGGCATCATGTACCACCTCTGCCCCTCCACAAGGCCCACACCAGTGGTAGCTAGCTTCCAGACTCCACAGGAGCTGAGAGAGCTCCATGTTCAACCATGCCACTGGTTTCACACAAATGGGGCCACCCCATTTTGGATCAAGAGCTCTCAGGTGTTTTCCCTGAATCCCAGAGGAAGTAGGGCAAAAGACATTCTGCTCTCAGCTTCCCTTCAAGCTATTCACATGTCAGCC
>NW_004444082.1:614442-615823 GCF_000243295.1 Trichechus manatus latirostris
AGATTCTAGAACAGGCAGAAGACCTCTGAATGGCTGAAGCTGCAGTTACAAAGTGGGATTAGCAAGCTGACAAAAATTGAGACGTCGGTATTAGTATGAATGCTTTTGTACCCTCAGGCTGTTAAGAGCTAGGAAAATCTAGGTGCTTTGAAATAAATACAGCTGAGCTGAAAAAGAAAACAAAGACAGCCCTGTTAATTGACCACATTTCCATGATCATGTGTCTTTTATAAGTAATTTTGAGGCCATTCACCATGTAACTCCTGGCCTTCTACTCTTTTCAACTTTAATGAAATGTGTTCTTGTATGGAATTTTTATAATTTTACTTTCTTATTATAGTAGTTGTCAGTATTTGCTCTTAAGCCTGAAACCAGCTGAACATTCTTTAGATGTTTTCAAGGTATCAGTTTATCAGCTCGTTTTCCATGGCTTCTTTACTGCTCTGAATGATGAGAGTGTTCTTTCATAATTGTGCCAAGCGTGAAGTGATAATGAAACACTCCTAATCAGAAAGCAGCTTTACAGATGCCATGGCAGGTTTACTGAGTAATGAAAGACCAACAGCTCCCTCTAGTAAAATAAGACAGGAACTGAAGATTTATACTAGATAACTTAAGAATTCCACCGTCAGCATAAATTCAGGTTTAAAGTTTATTTTATGGCAGTTTTCCATAAGTAGAATAAGAAACTAATTATAAGCTGAGAAAAATGAAACAATATATCAATTATTCTTTTTGTAATTGAACGATCCGATCAAATCATGCATTTATTTACACAGTCTAAAATCTGATAAAACACAGGTAAAAGTGAATTTAATTATTTCAGAACAATCGCTCATCCTAACTTATCAAAATATAATCATCAGGATTTATTAAAAGAACATCAGATATTGATATGCAACTGGTAAGACCAAGATATTTTGACTGAATCTTCATGAGAAATTAATAAATATGGTTAAGTAACTTTCACTAACCCATTTGGAGAAAATGGAAAAAAAAATACCAAGAAAGAAACGCATATTCAATTTTTCTTTTAAAAAACTTTCTGAGTAGAGATTTGTGACGTTCACAAGTATCTTTTATAGTTGCTTCATCCATCTAAATGGGAAATTAATTTGCATTATTCTAAGTGAAGGTAAAGCAAGAGAAGAAAGATTCCCAGAAAGAGACCCAAAGGCCAAAATTACATTGAGCTACAAACCGCATAGGGAATAAAGATTTGATAATGTCAATGGAAAAGGCTTGACAGAGAAGCAATCTCTTCCTTCGGAGATTCTGCCAGTTGTTGAATATGAAAATGTGTTAATGGTACTCATTCACAACCTAATTGCGTTCATCTAATGTGTTAGAAGCAAGCAACTACTCAAATTAAATTTAAAAA
>NW_004444082.1:617654-618591 GCF_000243295.1 Trichechus manatus latirostris
TGAGGCTTTAAATTCATATAAAATTTCAAGAAATATGAACGCAAAGTCAAATCACAGAACACACAAAGAAATTGTGATCAAGAGCCAGCAAAAAAAAAAAAAAAGCAGAATCAGACTCACAAAGATTGCAAGAACTGACATTATCAGATACAGAATATAATGCTTAATGTATCTTGAAGAAATAACAGTGGGAGCTGAAAATAGTAAAGGAAACAAGCAGATTTAAAAGTAACTGAATAAAATTTCTAGATAAGAAAGCTATGGAAAAGTATGTACAAAGTAGTTTATGCATGCATCAAGAGAGAATTAGCAAAACAAACACTGGTTCTGAAGAAATTATCTAGAGTTCAGCACCAGAGACCAACTGATGGAAAATATGACAGAGAGGTTAAGAGATGTGAATACTAGAGTAAAAAATCTACTCTATGAGTTGGCCAAAGGCAGTATTCATAGCGATAATAGCCGTGGGTTTCTCAGAATTGATAAAAGCCTTCAATTCAGAGGTTAATTAAACACAACAATTTCCATGCAAAATTAAAAAGAAAAAGAAATCCACATTTAGTTATGCTATAGTGAGATGAAGACAAAGGGAAGATCTTTTAAAAAGCTAGAAAGAAAATACAAAGTAAATATGATAGAATGACAGTTAGTCTGAGATCTGATTTCTGATTTCTCAGGCAGAGGACAATGAAATAGCATCTTCAATATACTTAGAGAAAATAGCTGTCAACCTAGAATTACATTCTTAGCAAAATATCTGTCAGAAATGAAATCATTTTCAGACTAATAAAAACTGTCGTAGGTGCTTGGGAAAAGCCATCAACCTTGGTTAAGGACGTTTTGAAGGGTTTATTTCATGGACAGGAAAGTAACCGCAAAATGTAGATCTGAGATTAAAGAAGAATGCCGAGAAAGGATAAATCTATGCAGGCACTGA
>NW_004444082.1:619970-622561 GCF_000243295.1 Trichechus manatus latirostris
TTCCTCAAGAGCACAATTAAGTGTTCTGGAATTCCCATTCTTTGAAATGTTGTCCATAATTTGTTATGATCCACACAGTCAAATGCTTTTGCATAGTCAATAAAACACAGGTAAACATCTTTCTGATATTTTCTGCTTTCAGTGAAGATTCAACTGACATCAAAAATGATATTCCTCATTCCACGTCATTTTCTGAATGCTGCTTGAATTTATGGCAGTTCCCTGTTGATGTACTGTTGCAACTGCTTTTTAATATCTTCAGCAAATTTTACTTGAGTGTGATATTAATGACGTTTTTCAATAATTTCCACATTCCATAGGATCATTTTTCTTTGGAATGGACACATATATGGATCTCTTCCAGTCAGTTGGCCAGGTAGCTGTTTTGCAAATTTCTTGGCATAGAAGAGCGAGCACTTCCAGCGTTGCATCTGTTTGTTGAAGCATCTCAATTGGCATTCCATCAATTCCTGAAGTCTTATTTTTCACCAATACCTTCAGTGCAGCTTGGACTCCTTCCTCAGTACCATCAGTTCTTGATCATATGCTATCTCCTGAAATGGCTGAATTGATCAATTCTTTTTGGTACAGTGACTCTGTATTCCTTCCACCTTCTTTTGATGCTTCCTGCATCGTTCAATTTTTTTGTGCATAGAATCCTTCAATGTTGCAACTCAAGCCTTAAATTTTTTCTTCAGTTCTTCCAGCTTGAAAAATGCCAAGAGTGTTCTTCCCTTTTGGTTTTCTAACTCCAGGTTTTTCCACACTTCATTATAATACTTCATCTTCTTGAACCACCCTTTGAAATCTTCTGTTCAACTCTTTTACCTCATCATTTCTTCCATTCGCTTGAGCTACTCTACATTCAAAAGCAAGTTTCAGAGTCTCTTCTGACATCCATTTTGGTCTTTTCCTTTTTCTTAATGACCTTTTGCTTTCTTCATGTATGATATCCTTGATGTCATCCCACAACTTGTCTAGTTTTTGGTCACTAGTGTTCAACGCATCAAATCTTTTCTTGAGATGGTCTCTAAATTCAGGTGGGATATACTTAAGGTTGTACTTTGGCTTTCATGGACTTGTTTTAATTTTCTTCAGCTTCAACTTGAATTTGCATAAGAGCAATTGATCTCTTCTGCAGTCAGCCCCTGGCCTTATTCTGACTGATAACATTGAGGTTCTCCATCGTCTGTTTCACAGGTGTAGTTGACTTGATTTCTGTGTATTCCCTCCAGCAATGTCCACATGTATAGTCACCATTTATGTCATTGAAAAAAGGTATTTCCAATGAATAAGTCATTGGTCTTACAAAATTCTATCATGTGGTCTCTGGTGTCTTTTCTATCACCAAATTCATATTTTCCAACTGCTGATCCTTCTTTGTTTCCAACTGTGGTAAAATGAGTTCCTTTATGTGGTCTTTGCCTTGGTCTTTTGAAGAAACAGCTTGAGAGATTTTCCCCCTAAACTCCAAGGAGTTACCTTTGCCCTAGTTTTCTACTCCAGAGGGTTTGTTATTTTAGTCCAGGTTGATCGACATTTCCTGGGAAAGCTGTAAGCAAGGATGGTTTGATACTTTCTGCCTGGCCCTGGGCTTGTTATATGATTGTTGTATGTCTTGCAGGGATTGGTCAATAGACTATGCAAATGAGGAGAGTTGTAGCCTAGTATGCAAATGAAGTCTCTGTGGCCTACCAAGAGGGGGTTGGTTAGTTTGTGGCCCTAGTGGGAGTGCCATGTCTTGAAATTGACAAGGAGTTGTGTATTTAAGCAGCCAGCTCCACAGAGGTTTTTTGTACACAGAAAGAAGCAAGGAGAGAAGCAGAAGGAAGAAAGAAGAGAGAAGACAGAAAAAGCAAAGAGAGAGAGAGGAGGCAAGGAAACTCCTAAAAGGGCTGTAACATGGGTCAAGAGCTGTAACACTGAAGATAGCAAGTGCAGAGCCAGCAGTGAGAGACCCAGAAGGGGTCTGGTGGCAGAGCCAGCAGTGACAGATGGCAAGGCTGAGAGAAGCTTCTCCTTAGGGGCTGAGAGGAGCCTGTTCTGAGGTGGCGGAGAAAAAGCTTGTTCTCAGGGGCTGAGAAGAATCTTGTCCTCAGGGGGTCAAGAGAAGGCATCCTGAGACAGACAGAGACAGAGAACTTCACGGCTGAGAGGAGATGAGACCGCTGTCCAATGTTGAAGAAGGGAGACTGCCTGTATGCTTACTGACCCTGATCCTGAGTTGATGCCTCTTGATCCTGATCCTGAATTGTACCTTGTTACTTCCTTAATAAACCACTCAAATGTAAGTATGGTCTGTGAGTTCTGTGTGGCCACTGCAATGGATCATTGAACCTAGAAGAGAAGCAGAGAATGCTGTGGGAGGGATGGCTGGTGTCAGAGTTGCTAAAAGATTGGAGAGTGGAATTATGTCTGACCTCTACGTCATAGGGATCAACTTTGGGCTCATCTTGATTTGCATTATCCCCCCTGAATTTAGACAAGTTATGATGCTACTATCTCTACTATGACTCCCACCATTTCACACCAATTTTTGCATCCCAATCACCAGTAATTATCAATGCATCTTGATTGCATGTTTGATCAAT
>NW_004444082.1:622680-624696 GCF_000243295.1 Trichechus manatus latirostris
TAATAGTCATATTAACTGGTCTTCCTTGAGGGCATATGGATAGTATCCCATCACTGACAACGTTGTACCTCAGGATAGATCTTGAAATGTTCTTTTTGAAGATGAATGTGATGCCGTTCCTCTTCAATTTGTCATTCGTGGCATTGTAGATCATATGATTTTCTGATTCAAAACGGCCAACAGCAGGCCATTTCAGCTCACTAATGCCAAGCATATCGCTCTTCAAGTGTTCCATTTCAGTTTTCCTTGATTCATACTTTGTACATTCCATGTTCCAACTTCTAGTGGATGTTTGCAGCTATTTCTTCTCATTTTGAGTATTGCCACATTGGCAAATGAAAGTCCTGGAAATTTGACTCCATCCACCTCATTAAGGTTGACTCTACTTTGAGGAGGCAGCTCGTCTCCAGTCATATTTTGAGTGTCTCCCAATCTGAGGGGCTCATCTTCTGGCACTATATCAGACAATGTTCTGCTCCTATCCATAAGGTTTTCACTGACTTTTTTTTTTTTTTTTGGACCTACATCGCCAGGTCCTTCTTCCTAGTCTGTCTTAGTTTGGAAGTTCCACTGAAACCTGTCCACCATAGGTGGTAGTTGAAATGCTGATGGTATATTTACCAGCATCACAGCAACACACAAGCCACCACAGTAAAACAAACTGACAGACACGAGATGGAAATTCAAACTTACCATTTACAAAATTTTACTCCTTATCTGATCTACCCCAAATGCATTCACTTGCAAGCTTCCTCGTCTTACTTTATTGCAACTTCTACCTTCCAGTTGTTCAATCCATAAACCTCTTTCTTTGATACCCACACTTAATCCATCAGGGAATGTGGGTGACTCTGTCTTAAAACATTTCTAGACAATTTCTTAACATTTCTCCTTGCTAACATTCTGATTTGAGCCACTGTCACTTCTCCCCTGGAATATGCAATAGATTTCTGTCTCCCTATCTCTACCATTGGACCTCAAGATTCTATTTTTCTTACAGCATCCAAGATGCTTCTTTAACATGTTAAATTAGATTGTAACACTCCTCTGCTCAAAAACCTGAAATGGCTTCTCATTTCACCCAGAGTAAAACCCAAAATCTTCACAATAACTCTTACAGTAGTCCTTACAAGAGCTCCACATGATCTCCTTGCCTGTCCTCCTCCTGTTACCTCTACTAACTCATCTCCCTTACTCTCCACTGGTATCCTTACTTTTCCTGGAATAGCAGGCACACTTCCATTTTAAAGCAGTGTACTGGCAGTTTCCTCTGCTTTCCATGCACTTCTCTCAGATATGTGTGGCTAAATTCCTCACTGACTTCAATATTTGCTCATATGTCACTTTCTTTATGAGATCCACTCTACTAAACATTGTAAATCCTCTCTACTGCTGCCTTACTGTACTCCCAACCTTGTTACCCTGCTCAATTTTATGCTCTTTTCTTAACACTTATCACTTCATACTATTTAGTTTACTTATTGTATCTGTTGCTTATTGCTCTGTCTCTCTTTCACATACAGTAAATATAAGATTTACGAGAAAAGAAATGTTTTTCTATTGTGCACATCAATCTCTTCCCAAGTACTTATAACAATGCCTGGCATATAGTTGGTTCACAAAGTTTTTAAAGTAAACAAATAAAAAAGAAATATAATGCATAACTTCCAAAATAGTTTAAAGAGAAATAGAATGGAAAAAATATAATAAATTGATGCAAAGAAGGCAAGAAATTAAGGAAAAATAAACAAAAACAAAGGAGACAAATAGAAAACACAAAAAAGATGATAGAAATAAACTCAATGAAAATATCAATTACAATACATATTAGTGGGCTAAAAGTTCCAATGAAAGGACAATGAATTTTATAGCAAAATTATTAAAGAAAATGATTATAAGCTATTTATAAGAGGTATATCTACAACATAATAATACAGAAAGGTTGAAAGTAAAATAATAGAATAAGACAAACCATGAAAATACTAACCAGAAGAAATCTGCTGACCTATTTAGGAA
>NW_004444082.1:625977-628158 GCF_000243295.1 Trichechus manatus latirostris
TGAAATACATATGTATTTCACATATATAGAAAAGCACAGAAATTAGAAACAAAAAATGTAGAACGATGGTTAAGTCTAAGTGAAAGTGGAGGGGATGGGGTTGGTGAAGGACACCCACAGAACTTCTAAGGTCATAGCAATGGGCCATTTGTAAACTACGCCTGTGAGTTGTATCCATGTTCTTTTCCTTTACATATCTTTTCATCTGTTCAGTATTATTGAATTGCCCAGATGAGAAATTTTACATGATGTATAAAGTTGTGTAAAATACAATACTGTCTTCAAGGTGCTTACTGTCTAGTGAAAGACATAGACTTACCCTTAAATGATTTAAGTATGAGTAGAAATTGATAAGCAAATAGGAAACTTGCACATCAGCTAACGTGAGAAGTTAGAGCACAGTGTGGCCCACTAAGTGGCTAAAGAAGACATAAAAGAAGTGGCATTGGAAATGGAGCTTGGAGGAAAAGCACAATTTGGCACATGCAATGGGATCTGATGACTCTAGAAGTAAATCTAGGTGATGAGAGCACCTGGTTGAGTAAGGGGCTAAGGCTACAAGTAGTGGGAAATGGACAGAGAAGAGTGAGTGGTCCGTTAGGGGAAGAGAAGTTACTATTGCAGACAGGATTCCAGCCAAAAACACATGGAAGAAGTGAACATTTTATCTAGTTTTATCTGTTGTGAGCAATAATGTACACACATTCTATTTCTTAGAAAAATCTGATTCGGAAACCAACACCATTCAATTCTTAAACATCCCTATGTAGCAAATAATCTGACCTTAGATATGACTTGAAAATTGATGCTCAGGTGGATGTCTTGCCCAGGATACCTGGCTGGTGAGGAATAGAGCAGGAAATGGAATTTTATGGTTTTCTTACGTATTCAAAACTTCCTGTGTAAAGCTTTTGAATGCAAGAGTAATCCATGATCCTTCACTGGCTATTAGGCATATTTTAGATAAAGGAAAACTCAAAACATATATGTGAAGAGAACATATATTCCTAGTAACAATAAGACCATCATTAGGAATTTGAGAGTTCATAGGGGGTTTACTAGTCACGAAGAAAACTTTTTTTTATAGACTCGTTCTTTTATTGGGAATTACGTGTACCCCATTAAACAGTTCTCAGTCCTAGAGCTTCTAGGGATTTATAACGATTACCCAACACGATCAATAAACTGGCCAATGACTCATCCCATGGCCGCCGGAGTGAAACACACTTGGCATTTTGTGATTGAAAGTCTCCCCAAACTGTCACTTTTATCTTTGGTTTTACTCTAAATCTAGTAGGACATTAAAGTACAATGATTTTTGAGATTTATTGGTTGAATTTGGGCTGATGGAAACAGACTCTCCACAGGCCAGTTATAATGTTTCCCATGAGACTTGTAACTAAACAGCAGCAAGTATGGTGAATGTTTCAGTAGTCAGAAAACCTGAATTTTAACTCTGGTTCTGTCACTACTTGGACATGTGAACTTAAACAATGACTTCACCTCTCTGAGATCAGTATCATTCTCTAAATAATGGAAACAATGCCACTTTACCTCCCTGCCCACAGGGTTGTTGGAAAACTCAGAAAATGAAAGTAGGATTTGTTTGAAAACTAAGAGGGTGCCTTTAAAAACTATAAACATTATTTTCCCAATTAAACAACTGAGGAGATGAACTTAACTTTTTTTCAAATTTGTTGAGGTATAATAGATGTAAAATAATCTGTACATGTTTAAAATACACAATTTGATAAGCTTGATGTGTATATATATATATACATATATATATATACCAAACCCAAACCCATTGCCATCAAGTCAATTCTGACTCACGGAGACTTTATAGAACAGGGTAGACTGCCCCATAGAATTTCCAAAGAGCAGCTGGTGGATTCAGACTGCCAACCTTTTGGTTAGTAGCCGAGTTCCTAACATCTGCACCACCAGACACACACACGCACACACACACACACACACAAACACACACACACACACCAGACACACACACACACACACACACAGGCATTCCCCGGGTTACAAATGTCTGACTTAAGGACAACTCCTGCTTGCCCTTTAGTATTATGTAAATTAGCCTTAACTTTGAAATGACTGAACCAGCCCCTACTCTTGACAAATTCTTCATCACAATCATCTTCACTTGCTGCACGTGCAGCTTTTAAA
>NW_004444082.1:629358-631088 GCF_000243295.1 Trichechus manatus latirostris
CAGCCTGTGAGCAAGAGCCTTGCTGTCTGACCTGCTGATCTTGGGTTTGCCAAGTCCTGTGGCTACAAGAATGAGGAGAAGTTTCCAGCCTGACCCATGAACTGGGGACGTTCTAGGCTCTACAGTCTCTTGAGCCATGTCCTTGACACAAATCTCTCTATATATACATACTTGTACACTTTACTAGTTTTGCTTCTCTAGAGAACCCAGCCTAAGACACTACCTGAATTTAGAGACCATCTGAGGAACAGATTTGAAGCACTGAGGTCATTAAAAAGACAGGAAAGAAAGAAAAGACCAAAATGGATGTCAGAAAAGACTCTGAAACCTGCTCATGAATATAGAGTAGCTAAAACGAAAGGAAGAAATGATGAAGTGAAAGAGCTGAACAGAAGATTTCAAAGGCTGGCTCCAGAAGACAAAGTAAAGTATTATAATGAAATGTGCAAAGACCTGGAGTTAGAAAACCAAAAAGTTAGAACACGCTCAGCATTTCTCAAGGTGAAAGAACTGAAGAAAAAATTCAAGCCTTGAGTTGCAATATTGAAGGATTCTATGGGGGAAAATATTAAACGATGCAGGAAGCATCAAAACAAGATGGAAGGAATACATAGAATCACTGTACCAAAAAGAACTGGTCGACATTCAACCATTTCAGGAGGTAGCATATGATCAAGAACCAATGGTACGGAAAGAAGAAGTCCAAGCTGCACTGAAAGCACTGGCAAAAAATAAGGCTCCAGGAATTGACAGAATGCCAGATGAGATGTTTCAACAAACGGATGCACTGGTGGAGGTGCTCATTCGCCTATGCCAAGAAATGTGACTGGAAGAGATCTTACTTGTGCCCATTCCAAAGAAAGGTGATCCAACAGCATGCAGAACTTATCAAACAATATCATTAATATCACACTCAAGTATAATTTTGCTGAAGATATTAAAAAAACACTTGCAGCAGTAAATCTACAGGGAACTGCCAGAAATTCAATCTGGATTCAAAACAGGATGTGGAATGAGGGATATCATTGCTGATGTCAGATGGATCTTGGTTGAAAGCAGAGAATACCAGAAAGATGTTTACCTGTGTTTTATTGACTATGCAAAACCATTCAACTGTGTGGATCATAGCAAATTATGGACAGCATTGTGTAGAACTGGAATTCCAGAACACTTAAGTGTGCTCGTGTGGAACCTGTACATAGACCAAGAGTCGTTCAAACAGAACAAGGGGATACTGCATGGTTTAAAGTCAGGAAGAGTGTGCATCAGGGATATATCATTTCACCATAGTTATTCAATCTGTATACTGAGAAAATAATCTGAGAAACTGGGCTATATGAAGAAGAACATGGCATCAGGGTTGAAGAAAGACTCATTAACAATCTATGATACGCAGATGACAACCTTGCTTGCTAGAAGTGAAGAGGACTGGAAGCACTTATGAACACCAAAGACTATAGCCTTCAGTATGGATTACACCTCAACATAAAGAAAAAAAAAATCCTCACAACTGGACCAATAAACAACTTCATGATAAACGGCGAAAAGATTGAAGTTGTCAAGGACTTCGTTTTACTTGGATCCACGATTAATACCCATGGAAGCAGCAATCAAGAAATCAAATGACACATTGCATTGGGCAAATCTGCTGCAAAAGACCTCTTTAAAGTGTTGTAAAGCAAAGATGTCACTTCGAGGACTAAGGCGCACCTGATCCAAGCCATGGTGTT
>NW_004444082.1:633834-634871 GCF_000243295.1 Trichechus manatus latirostris
TTTGGTCGCTCCCAGCATTGTCTCCTGAACTGAGGGTGACTTCCCAGCTCCTCCTCGTTCCCTCTTTCTCCAGGCAGTAAGCCAGGCAACCATAGGGCTCACCGTGTTTGTCCTCAGGAGTCAATGTCCGCCACTGCCTGATGTCCAGCTGCGGAAAACTATCAAGTCCTGTAGTTTGTCCTGTTTCAGACACCTCATCTTGAAAGGGAATGAAGGTCTCGAATCTACTATTTGTAATGATTTTTAGTTACCTGCTTCTGTCATTTTTGTTTGACTTTCCACTTCAGATCAGGTGTTAAATGGGAATCAATGGTTTGGAGGAAAGAAGAAACAGAATTATTAAAGTTAAAGACAGCAATCATTCAGCACACCTTCACTGAGTTCCTTCGACAGGTGGGGCCCTGTGGGTGCTACCAGCCAGGTGTTACGTATTTGCATAAGCCACAGGCCCCTTCCTATGGGCATTTATGATCCAATGTGGTCATGGAAACAGCTTTCCTGAGGCTCTAGGGTTTCTCTGTGAAACAGGGTATACCCCCACACCGTTTCATTTTTCCTGTTTCTGTCTTCGTTCATTTCCCAGGCCTCCTAATAAGGCATTTCCCCAGCAAGATCACCTGGGATTTCTGCTTGGAGGTTGTGTGTGTCTGTCATCCTTCCCTCATCACTGCAGGCATCCTAGGGCTGCCTATTCAACCATGCAGCCCTGATCTGAAAGAAATGGTAAAGCCATTAGCTGCATCCACTTAGAGATGATCTTACAAAACCTGACTCTTGTCCTCACCCCGGTTCAATTACGCGTCCTGTTTTCCCGAGTCCGCTGCTGCTTTATTTACGCCAGGCTGGCGGGCTGCGCCGGCCTTGTCAGAGCAACGTGTGCCCTTGCAGGAGCGTTGCTTTCTGCTACGTTTGTGTCACACGTTTGCTACACAATGAGAGGCTGAAGCCAGGAGGTTCAAAGAAGTGCCAGCCATGATTGGCGGGAAGCTCAGCAGCGCTTCTCCGTCTACCGGGAGAAACATCGCTCTGAATCGATT
>NW_004444082.1:660911-662527 GCF_000243295.1 Trichechus manatus latirostris
TGCTCCTAGGAGTAACAGGGTTAGGTTC
Organism: Trichechus manatus latirostris; assembly: GCF_000243295.1. NCBI lineage: Eukaryota > Metazoa > Chordata > Mammalia > Sirenia > Trichechidae > Trichechus > Trichechus manatus. The sequence goes on from NW_004444082.1 coordinate 660,940, forward strand.
CTTTGTGCCTTTATTAACATTTTCATCAATCAACACATAACCTTGCTTTGTGTGTTTCTGTTTGAGAACCTTATTTAATATATATTGTTGATTCATTAACATTAAACTCATAGTCAACAGCACCGTCACTCATGCCCTGAATAAAGCTTATCTCACACAGGAATTTTCTCTGTAAGGCAAACTAGGCAGCACCTCAGCAGTACCCTTGGCGACCATTTTAAACAGTGAAATAATCAACAAAAATACAAAAAACATGGCTCTAAATAGACCTCAAAAAGGACACTTGTTTACAACGTGAGAGCTGAAACAAGAAGGCAGAGTGTCACCTTGCCCAACCTCAGTTAGGAATGTGAGCTCAGATGATTCCGTTTTTTTGCCACTCTGTGCATGTCTGTGAATGGTCACAAAAGCACTGCAAGTGTAGATTTTAAAAGGTTACCAATAAATTTTAGTGAGTAGGTGAACTGACAAACACAGAATCTGTGAACCATGAAGACTGACTTTAATTTTTCATGCTTTTTCGTCCTGCCCCTTTGCCCTTCCATTTCTTTCATCCCAGAAAGTTTCACACTAATTCATAAAAACTGTTCACTTCTCAAGGGTCCTCAGAGACACAAGAGGTCGAAGATGGGGAGCACCTGAGCAGCCCACGGCCACACAGATCTCAGCCAGCACTAATCTTGTAAATAATCAAACAGCACAGATCAGACCTCTGACCTGTGGAATTGTTTGTGGATATTGAGCCTCTGGTATTTCATTTACAGGCTAACTCCAGTGAAATTCACCTAACCCAGGTATGCCCAGGTAGTTCTTGTCTTGGCTGGCACTGCTTAGCCCTCTTCACCATCAATCTAATTTATAGCCTTACATCATCTGCAACTATATATTTATGCCCTTTTCCCATCTTCATTTGATAAATGTTTAAAATACCAGTTTTTGACTTCTGACCTCTATTTCACACCCCAATGCCCTTAACTGTTGATTTTTTAACAAAAAACAGCAAAGAATATTAAAAATAACCTCATCGAGTCATGATATAAAATAAAAATCCAATACCAAAAGTAGCCAGGTAAGCTTTACTAAACATTAAAACTGTCATTCAAAGCAAAACAGGTCATGGTGGATAATTTCTAAAATGCAATAACCTGTACTTGGCTGCTCAGATCTCTAAAGTGATTACAGAAATCAGAGAAACCCAACCGAGAAAGTCAACACCTACGTCTAAGGGCCACCCCCCGTCTGCCAGTTTGTTGTGATGTCATGGCTTAAGTGTTGCTGCGATGCTGGAAGCTATGCCACCAGTATTTCAAATACCAGCAGGGTCACCCATGGTGGACAGGTTTCAGTGGAGCTTTCACAGTAAAACGGACTAGGAAGAAAGACCTGCCATCTACTTCCAAAACTTAGCCAACAAATGGAAACCCTATGGATCACCACTGAACATTGCCCAACTCGCTTGCTTAGGACACATCATCAGGAAGGACCAAATGCTAGAGGAGGACATCGCGTTTGCTCAAGTAGAGGGCCAATGGGGACGAGGGAGACCCTTGGTGAGACAGATTGGCACAATATCCACATCAATGCCCTT
>NW_004444082.1:663520-665560 GCF_000243295.1 Trichechus manatus latirostris
ACAGTGTTATGGGTTGAATTGTGCTCCCCACACAAAAGGTACGTTGAAGTCCTAACCCTTGTACCTCTGAATGTGACCCTGTTTGGAAAGAGGGTTTTTCTTTTCTAATGTTAATAAGGCCATATTGGAGTAGGATGGGTCTTAAACCTAATCCCTTCTGAGTGGTGTCTTACTAAAGGGCAGACAGACACATGCAGAGGAAGACCCCATGTGAACACAGAGGCAGATACGTCTACAAGCCCAGGAACGCCAAGGATTGCCGGCGACCTCTGGAAGCTGAAAGAGACAAAGAAGGCCTTCCCCTAGAGTCAACACCCTGAATTCAGACTTTTAGTCTGCAGAACTGTGAGAAAACAAACCTCTGTTCTTTAAAGCCACCCACTTGCATTTTTGCCGTGGCAACACCAGTGAACTTAGGTAGGGGCAGCTCACAGGTTAGATGCCTTGGAAACAGTTCAGCGCAATGGCATGTGAGTGCCTTTCTCTCCCATCTGCTTTGCCTTTTAACCAGCCCAGGCAAGCGTCTCTTATAAAGACGAAAACTTCATCTTGCCTTAGTCATAACCTTCAGGCCCAAATTCTGTTTGTTAGTTCCCATGGGGAAGAGAAATCTTAGTTTCTTTTACTGATAAAAGTAGTTCACACTATAGGGCAATTAAGTACATGTCAGGCCTTGAACAAGCCCTGTATGTGCACCAACTCACTAACCCTTACACTAACCTGAGAGGTAGATGGATTACCATCTCCGTTCTGCAGGTGAGGAAACCAACATTCAGAAAGATGAAATACCCTGCCCACTTGTCAGACGCCAAAGTCCTATAATTCCATCTATGTATTTGCTAACTTGATAAGTTGCAAGGGCCTGAGCAGTAATCAATTTTTGAAAAAGTACACCAATTTATAATAATAATAACTTAAATCTGTCTAGTGAATTATGATTTACAATGACTGCTCACATCTATTATTTCACTTAATCACTTCCACAACCTTCGGATGTAGTTAGCTTTTCTATTTTGTAATGAGGAGCCTGAGGTTCAGAGAGGTTGAATGAAAAGGCCAGTTGCCCAGGAAATTCATGAAAAGAGCTAGGCCAGAAACACAAATTTTCCCAGCACAAATCTATTCCTCTACCCAGAACCCAATGTCATGATATCACATTCCCTCCAGGGCCCACTTTCTACTCCTGTGAGAGGCAGGAGGACAAAGAAGCTCCAAATTGACACCCAGCATTCTGCATGCCACCCCAATTCTCCCTTTTTGTCCCCCAAATTAGTCTTAATTGTAGGGAGAGGAAGTAACCATCTCTCTTCACAAAGCACCCCTCTTCAAGGGAGGCTACACTGATGGCCAAAATATCTCTATCTACTGACTAAAGCTTGGAAGTCAACCAACGAGAGCTTCATGCCTTTTCTTTTGAAGGTGTGATGATTTTTAAAATAAGATATCCCTGAGAAGGGTAGTATTTTAAGGTGTTTTCGGGCAACGGTTGTGTAGAAGAATGGAAAGTTGCTGGACCAGGAGTCAAGATGCTGGAATTCCACTCAGCCCTGGCTTGGCCATTGGCTGGGTCGCTTTGGAGGCAACACTCAGCAACACTAGATCTCAGTTCAATTATCTAAATATATTTAGAGGCACTAAACCAGATACCAGAGAGTACTTCCTGACTTGGCATGCTAGGTGTTTGTTAAGCCTTGCTGCATGATCTTTGTCGATGTTCAGACATTTAACTGTTTTGAACTCTCAGATTAGAATCGACAGCGCAAGAACACAAGTTTCTGGTTGATGATGTACTTCAGAGAATCTTTAGTGTCCACTGGTTAAAAATAATTTGTTTGGCTCCAAAAGATAGCTGGGAAACTGTGGGGCAGGACTTAATATGTAACCAGTCCCTGGAGAAGGATATCATGCTTGATAAAGTAGAGGGTCAACGAAAAAGAAGAAGACCCTCAAAGAGATTGAGGCTGCAACAGTGGGCTCAAACATAGCAACAATTGTGAGTCTGGTGCAGTCTGTTGTACATGGGGTCGCTATGAGTCAGAA
>NW_004444082.1:668097-669688 GCF_000243295.1 Trichechus manatus latirostris
TCTCCCTAGATATCTGGGAAGGTTATAGAGTGAGACTGGTGTATTGAACAATCAGAACTCTAGGGCACAAAAGTGAAAGAGTCTTCTGTTTTCTCCAACTACTGCCTTCAACTCTACTTTCCCTTTTCTATTGCTTAAATACATCTTGGGTGAATTCTCCAGCTTTTTGGTTCATTTTGGGTATTAAAAAATGTCCATTCCAATTTAAAACTTCAATTTCATTTTCTCCTGCCTCCCCTCCACTGTGTGACTCTTACAGTTTGCTTTCCATTGACAAATAATTTGTTTAATTGTTTATCACTGTTGTTTCACATTCCATTACTTTTCTTAAACTTTTGAACATTTTTTTGAAATAATTTTAGACTTTTAAGTTGCAAAGAGTAGAGGGTTCACACATACCCTTATCCCAGACTCTCCAAATTCTAACATGTTACTTCATTGGTTTTGTTATTATCTGTATCCACCCACATACACACATACACATACACACACATGCTTTGTACACATATGTAAAAATATAACATCAAGTACATAATTTCTGAATCATTTGAGAGTAAGTTGTGGACATAATGCTCCTTTGCCTGTGAATACTCCAGTGTGTATTTTTTAAAATGTAACATAAGAAACAAAAATGATGTGCTCTTATGTAACTATAGCACAATTTTCAAAAGCATAAACTAACATTGATGTGATACTATTATCTAATTGACAGATCTTATCCAAATTTCACAATTATCCTACTAATGTCCTTAGACTAAAATAAGATTTTTTTTTTTTCCTGGTCTAAGAGCCAATCAAGGATCACACATGGCATTTATTCGTCATGTCTCTTCAGACTCCTTTAATCTGAAACAATTTCTTGGTCACTTTTTTTTTTACTTTCATGATCTATATTTTGGGAAAGGAACCCAGGTGGTGCAATGGTTAAGCATTCGGCTGCTAACTGAAAGGTTGGTAGTTGGAACCCACCCAGTGGTTCCATGGGAGAAAGACCTGATGATCTGCTCCCATAAAGATTACAGCCTAGAAAAGCCTATGGGGCAGTCTACTCTGTCACATGGAGTCGCTATGAGTCGAAATTGACTCGATGGCACCTAACAGCAACAACATATTATGGAATGGTGTGCAATTAAAGTTTGATGTTTCATTAATTTTTATCTGAATTTTATCTATATTCTTTAGTAAATAAATTTAAAGATGACAAAAGTATCCTTCATATACGTTCAAATCTATATTTTCTCACTTGTTATACTGAAACTTTCTAAAGCATTTTTCCAAATTACAAGTTTTATCAAACTTATCATTTCTATAAAATAAAGAAAGAGAGAGAGATGAAGGGAGGGAGAAAGAGAGAAAAAGAAACAAAAGGAAGGGAAAAGGGAGGGGAGAATGAAAGGAAGGAAGAAAGAAAGGAAAATGTATGGTTCATTTATAATTTTACGCACTGCATTATTATGCATACATTCCTGATGGAAGAGAACTTCTATTTTGACTAGGGATGGGTAACAAACAAATCCTGTGCTTACAATTTTCCATGTCTGTATCAATTATCTATTGCTGCGTAAAAACCACCCCAAAACTTAGAAGATTT
>NW_004444082.1:670251-672353 GCF_000243295.1 Trichechus manatus latirostris
TGACCCCTAGGATGGCTGGCAATAACTTAATTATACATAGAAGTGACTGTAAACCATATAAATATATCCCACTAAACCCAAACTAAATGCATTCCTTATTCAAATTCCCCTTGTTTGAATACCAAGGATACTTGACCACGCCAATCTCACAGAACTGTGTGATGAAGGGGAAGTCAAAGCGGATCGTTGTCAAATGCCTTACTCTTATAAATTTTCTTTTTAAAGATGCAACAATGTGAATACAGTGCTAGGGTCTCACCTAGCGCCTTTGAAGCATCCTGGACAAGTGAGGGGCCCTGAAGTTTAAGCAGTGTTAGCTTCACAGTAAAATCATCACTACCTTAGAGTCTATCAGAATACCCCAAGGCTGAGAATGGAGACTGGGCTCTTCTATGACCACAAGTCTTCGTACATAGAAACAGAAGCCTTCAGACAAGAAATTTGACTCCATTTCTTGGTATTTCAAATGTTTACCAACTGATAGAGAAAATCTTGGGGAACATGAGGTACTCTTTGGAGCTTACTCTTGTCGGGCATATTTGTCTCTTGAAGGGGAAATATATTTATAGGGATATGACCTAAACCAAAAGGCAAAACAAATGCTCCAATTTACCGAACTGCAGGACACATTGAATCCAAGTATACAAATTTTTATACTACCGCAAACCATTCAAAGGTTGATTTTCTATCCCCTTGAAAAAAAAAATATTTTTCTTTCTTTCCCATAATATTTTCATTAACTTTGTTTTTGAATTTAAAAAAACCTCTGTAGAAACAGCATGTATGATTTTTCAGCCAAAGTAAACCATGCAAAAATATAACTTTCCTGTTTTCTTATAACTAAACTTTATCTCAAGTTCTCATAGCTGCCTAATAACTGAAAACTTACACAAAACTATCCATATAAATACATTAAACTCAGTGATTTTGTAGTTGGTGGGGGAATGGTCTGCCTCTACACGTCACATACAGGTCACATAAGTAAAGGCTTTGGGCCCAGAACATTCTCTGATAAGGAGGCTGGATATTGGGTTGTTTTCTCTCTCCCAGTCTCTTCTCCTTATCAGAGAAGTCTTCCCCTTGTTCCGGGCCCACAGTAACTTCCTCTGTCTCTTGCATATGCACGGGCACCATATGGCACCTGGCCAACCCCACTTCTATATCTGTTCCCAAAAGGCAGGGAACGGTGTCTCTCATACCATGGCGCAAGAGGGGTGAAGGTAGAACATCTGCCCTGCACCGGCCATATGTGGGGACAATCCTGCTGGCCATGGGAGATTACCACCCACTAGTGAAGCTGATCTCTCTCCAAGAGTGAAATGTTTACCCATGCACTAATAGAGTGTGTGTGTGATCTGTGTCTTTTGTTGGCAACCTCAAACCCTGGTATGAGGGTAGCAATTTTAGGTTTAAATGCAATCAAATTAAAGAATTTCTCCTTCCCCGCTCCATGGTTGGTTCTAAGCTCTTTGTTGGACTTATTTCTTCCTGGAGCAACCAGCCAGGAAGTTGGGCAAGTCATTTCTTGTACCTTCTGCCTCCAAACTGGGTGATGGAGATGCCATTTATTCTCATTCCTCCATGCAAGCCCCACCCTGGAAAACCTAGCTGGGGAAGCAGGCAGTGTACAGGGCACCTCCTCTGGTACATGCAAAGGCAAGCGTTTGCAGCAGCAGAAGGCAGACCTGAAGATTGGGGCCAGTCCAGTGAAAGAAGCAGGTATGCGTGCAAGAGGCCCTGAATAGAAGATGAGGATTTACAACCATAAAAAGTGTGTTTGTGTGGAATTAAAGTTTACTTAATTGGACATAATCTATAACTGCAAAAATTTAAAGTATCTCCAGTACTTAATCAAGATTTCTATTCCCTTTTAAATTATTTTTTCTTGAAATAGTAAAATTCTTTACAATATTCAATTATTAAATCTTTATTTTATTTTATTGTTGTACTTTAAGTTAAAGTTTACAATTCAAGTTAGTCTCTCATACAAAATTTATACATACATTGTTATGTGACCTTAATTGCTATCCCTATGCTGTGACAGCACATTCCTCCTCTCCACCCCTGATTTCCCATGTCCCCAGCTCCTGACCCTCTCTGCC
>NW_004444082.1:677756-682709 GCF_000243295.1 Trichechus manatus latirostris
TTCAATCTCACTAATTCTGACTTCCATTGTCTCAATTCTGCTCCTATGACTTTCTATTGAGTTGTCTAATTCTGAAATTTTATTGTTAATCTTCTGGATTTCTGATTGTTGTCCGTCTATGGATTCTTGCAGTCTGTTAAATTTGTCATTATTCTCTTCTCTAATCTTCTTAAGTTTCTCTATTGTTTTGTCTGCATTTTGCATAATTTCCTTCCTGATATCTTGAAGAGTTCTGTGTATTAATCTTTTGTATTCTACCTCCAGTAATTCCAAGAAATTCTCTTCCTCTGGAAAATTCCTTGATTTTTTTTTTTTTTTGGGGGGGAGCTTTCTGAAACCATCATGGTCTGCCTCTTTATGTGATTCCTTATTGAATGTTGTCTCCAGGCCATCAGTAAGTTATTATATTTATTTATTTTATGTTCACTTACTGTGTCCTAGCTTCTTGTTTTGTTTTGTTTTGATATGCCCAAATAGGCTGCTCGTGTGAGCTAGCCTGATCACTGGCACCCCTGAAGCTCAACGTCCTGCCACCAAGTGGCCAGAACTGCCACTAAGTATGTGAGCCCAGGAGACCACCCACTCCTCCTGTATGGATTCAGCTCAGGTGTCCAAGTAGTTGGCCACCAAGTGTGCAGTGCAGACTCTCACCTACAGTCCAAATGGGTAGGGGGGATTTGTGTAGGCACAGGCATCCATCTGAAGTTGGGGGACACACTCTGAGCAAGGCAGAGGGCTGACGGCTGTCCCCAAGTGTCCAGGAGGAAAGTCTGTCCCTGTTCCCTACAGCGCAAAGGTGGTTGGGTTTTGCAGCTGGACTATGATCACCCAATGCTGTTGGGTGTAAGGACTGGGGGCACCACTTATTCTTGGACCCCTGTCTAGGGTGGCTAGGTGGTGTGGGTGAAGCCACCAGTCCTCAGACCCCTGATGTGGGTAGGTGAAGACCCTGCTTAATGGGCAGAGCAGCGTCAAATGTCACAAACCTGCCACTTCACAACTGAAACAGTTGAAGTTAGACTTCAGGTATATACCCTGCTGTACTGTGGTAATGAGGGCCTAAGCTGTTGAAATGGGTCCACACATGTCTCTGCAGAGGGAAAGGCACTCAAAGCCTATGGATCCCTCATGCCTGTGCCTAGGCGAGGGAGCTGTGCCTACCCTGAGTTCCAGGCTTAGCGGCGAAAGCAGATTATTTTTTCCCCTATTTGTAATTTGTTCTCTCTCCAAGGCCAGGAGAATGGCTCAGGGTGCATGACAAGTCCTACTTCTGGCCCAGGGGACCTGGCAGTCACTGAAGCCATCCTGGACCCAGTGCAGAGCAGGGAGCAGGGAGGTAAATGGGAGAGAGTTTTTTCCCAAAGTGGGGTGTTTTTGATCTGCACAGTAGGCCAAACACAAGTATTTATCTTTCGCCAATTGAGGGCTACTTCTCACTGGTTCTCGATGGCCAAGTAGATTCCCTGTAGCTGGGTCTCTTCCGGTGTGGAAAATGCCCCCCAAGCACTGCTACTTGCCTGCCTCACTGTGCACCACAAGCTGATCCAGCCTGAAGGGCTCAGGCTCTCACCGGCTTAGGTCTGGCAACTCCTCACTGCTTCTGAACCGTCTGCAACCCCCTGCCACTTGGTCTGATTCCTCAACTTTGCCTTTGTTGTTTGGGGCTCCTAGATGGTCATATATAATTGATTCACTTGTTTTTTTCGGGTCTTTGTTGTAAAAGAGACCACTGGAAGTGTTGGACTACTCCACCATCTTGGCCTTACCTCCTCCTAAATTATTAAATCTTACAAATGTCTAATGCATAATCATTAATCCCTTGGGAACCTGTAGCCAAACTCACATATTTTCTAAAATTATTAAACCAAATCAATGAAATACTCTTCAAACTTAAGTTGAGCAGAATCACCATTATATGAAGACAAGTCACTAACTCAAGTCAAAGAACCATTTAAAGATTGCCTATTGAGAAAAAGTAACACTGATGGAGTACACTTTTCATTTCTTTTCTATGATAACCTACTTCTCCACCTTCCCTACCCTATCTGCTGCCTCTTACCTGTTTGCTTCCCACCATAGAGCCCTCCAAGGTCCGTGTAGTTTACTAAGCACTGAGACCTCTCTGTAATCTCCACTTGGGCTAGTCCTTCTTCTTGTCCCGCTTACCTTCAGTTCCCACTTGGCCTCTAACCTGAGCTCAAACCACCTTTGGGTCCTTCTGCACTGCCCCCAACCCTAGCAGAGCTTCTTCCTCCCTGTTTTGTGTTCCCTTTACAACCCATACATATCTCCATTATGGCACTGATAATGATGTGTTGAAATAATTTTTTTTTTAGATTTAGAGTAGGCACTCATTAAGGACATGGATTTATTCTTCATTGTGCTCCTTTTCCCCAGTGACTTTCACATCTTCGCATTCCTGGGGTCTTGCACCTGGCCTGGCACATAGTAAGTGCTTGATTAACACTTTGTGGAGTAAATAAAAGGACAAATGTGGCATGAACACACCTGGGTATGTTCCTAGCACTTTGAGCCAGCTGGGGTGTTGTTTTCAGTGAGCCAGATCCTTTTATTTTCTGTTCCAAACTCCTCACCTGCTTATTCTGGGTCAATTTTATTGTCTCACTCATTTATCAAAGATTATAATTGGAAACAGTGCCAACTTAAATTTCCCTTCATGACTAAAAAAATAGCATTTTTAATTGTTGAAGGTGACTGTTATACTATTTACATAATAAAATCTCCCCCCAAACATTATTATTATACAGTTAAAATATTAGTAGAAATCAAAGAAAAAGAAAAAAATTTATTCATGTGCCTGCCACCCAAAAAAATCAGTCTCTGTTCTTCCCTATTTTGTTGCAGTCCTCACCCGTGTGTACACATAATTTTTACATAGTTGTAATCATTTATGTCAACGTTTTTAAACATGAAGGCATCTTAACTCATTTTCTTTCAGCTAATATGCAATCACTTAAAAGCCAAGTAACAACCCAAGAGAATTAGGTCGATGAGGATGATGATAATAACGGTCTTAGTTTGAAAGGGCTGATATAATGTAATACCACAAAGTAGGTGGCTTTAAAGAACAGGAATTTGTGGTTTCATAGTTTTGGAGGAAAAGTCCAAATCAGGTCATCAGCTCTAGGGGAGGGTCCTTCCTTGCCAGTAGCCCTGGGCATTCCTTGCTGTCTGTCTTCTCTCTATGTGTCTCTGTGTCTATTCTGCTCTTTATATAAGAGAGCACTCAGAAGTGATTAGGTTTAGGACTCACCCTACTCCTGTATGGCCTAATTAACATAACAAAAGAAAAACCTATTTCAAAAAAAAAAAAAAGTCATTGCCTTCAAGTCAATTCCGTCTCATACCGACCCTATAGGACAGAGTAGAACTGCCCTGTAGGGTTTCCAAGGAGCGGCTGGTGGATTTGAACTGCTGACATTTTGGCTAGCAGCCAAGCTGTTTAACCATTGCACCACCAGGACAGGGTCATATTTACAGGTATAAGGGTTAGGAATTCAATATATCTTTTCTGGGGACACAGTTCAACTCATAACACTCCACTCTATGGCCCCCTAAAATTCATGTCTGATATCACTTATGGAGCTCCAACTCTGGGCCAGTGTTTTACATATTCTGTTTCTAATCCCCAGAACAAACAGGCTCAGTGAAGCTGATAACTTGACTAGGTCATAAAATTAGTAGAATAGTAATAGTACTCATTGTCACTAATGTCTACCAACTAGTTTACTATGTTCCAGGACCCACGCTCAGTAGTTTACCTGTTTCATCTTATTTAATCGTCATAGCAATCCCAAATTATTATTATCTCCATCTTCCAGAGGAGGAAGCTGAGGTTTAGATAGGTGAAACAATTAGCCCCAGGTCACACAGAGGTAAGAATTGACAGAGGAATGGCAGAGGTAGGAATTGACCCTAAGATGTTTCACTCCAAAGCCCACTCTTAACCAAGGATTTGAAATTGGATTTGGACTCCGGTGATTTTTCCTTGTCTCCTCAAAGGAGTGAGGGAGTTCCTTTTGTTAACATAGCTCTTGCCAAATATGAAATTTAAACAGTAATGTACACATAAGTTAAATACACCTTACATGCATTTTAAAAGTCCTACCTGATAGGAAGAGATTTCAGTAGGGATTGTATAACTCACTTGACTAAATCTTTCTGCTTGTATTTTTTTCCTGCTATTTATTAATTTATAATCCTAAAATGTTGCAATAACTGAAACTTCTTAAAAGGAAACTTGGTCTTTAAGGAAGCTCTGCTACTTTAGTCTGAGGATATTACATAGAATCTCATTGCTCTTAAATTAACGACCTTGCTTTCTGATATAAACTTAACGTGCAGAATTCTTGTTTGGTATTTGATTACTGTCTCGACTTTGAATCAAAGCATCTTCTTGTTTCCTCTATCTTTCATTGCAGTTAAGCGTGAAGCATGTTGAGATGGATCATGCCCGAGTGAGCCCTATAGAAGCATAAGCTGGTTATTCAGCTCCACTGAGGAGAAACAGAAAAATACAGGGAAAAACTAAGGCATGGAGGGCTAGGGTTAGCCCAAAGGAAGGATTTTCTGAGGGAAGAGTTGTGAAATAATGACACAGATCTGTTTCAGGAAACAACCTTTCTAAAGACGAAGTTTTAATTTGTTGGAATGATTTAATAAAATGCTGTTGGACAGCAAAAGTAGACTAATGTTTTCTTGGAGTTGCACCAGTTTCATAATTTGGCTAGAATGATTGATGTTGGGATTCCAAAGAGAAGAAATGGCTCTGCTTGTGGGTTCTCATTTCCTAAATAAATAATATCAGCAGTGTGTTGGTGTTGTTATGTTGTTAGGTGCCGTCGAGCCAGTTCCAACTCGTAGCGACGCTATGTATAACAGAATGAAATACTGCCCAGTCCTGCGCCATCCTCACAATCATTAAGTTTGAGC
>NW_004444082.1:687181-700648 GCF_000243295.1 Trichechus manatus latirostris
ATAAAGTTAATGATTAGTTTTTCCATCTCTTTGAAGAATGTTGTTGGTATTTGGATCGGGATTGCGTTGTATTTGTAAATTGCTTTGGGTAGAATTGACATTTTCACAATGTTGAGTCTGCCTATCCATGAGCATGGTTCTTTCCTGTCTTTTTAATGACCGTTTGCATTCTTCACATATGATATCCTTGATGTTATCCCACAACTCGTCTGGTTTCAGTGATAAGTGTAATTCAGCAGTGTAATTCTGGGTAAATGGAAGTTTGACAACAGTAGACAGACAAAATTGGTTTTACTTATTAATTATTTCCTGTCGGTAGGCTAGAGAGGCAATAAGCCTCTCAAAAATGAGTAGGCTTGATTCACTAATAAGAGGAAGAACCAGTGAGAAAAGAAGAAGGGTTTATTGAACAGGTACTACACAATGCCACTACCCATCTGTAAGTTTTTCATACTGTGGTGGTTTGTGTGTTGCAATGATGCTGAAAGCTATGCCACTGTATTTCAAATACCATCGGGGTCACCAGTGGTGAACAGGTTTCAACAGAGCTTCCAGAATAAGAAAGATTAGGACGAAAGACCTGGCAATCGTTTCTGAAAATTAGCCAATGAAAACCCTATGGATTACAACAGAATACTGTATGAGACTTTGACTTACATACTTCAGACACTTCATCAGGAGGGACCAGTCACTGGAGAAGAGAAGAATATCGTGTTTGGTAAAGTGGAGGACCAGTGAAGGCAAGGGAAACCCTCAATGAGATAGACTGGCACAATGGCCCCCCCAATACTGCACTCAAACAAACCAATGATTATGAAGATGGTGCAGGACTGGGTAACTTTCTGCTTTATTGTACATGGAGTTGCCATGAGTTGGAGCTGACTCAACAGCAACTCTACATTAGACAATATCCTAGGCTCAAGGGGAACAAACAATGATGAATAAGATTCAGCTCCAGCCCTAAAACATGTATGTATAGTCTAATGGAGACTAGTCCAACAGCTAATTATTCCCACGTGGCAGGATTTCTCAACCTCAGCAGTACCAGCATTTTGGACTAGATAGTTCTTTGTTGTGGGGCTGTCCTGTGTATTGTAGGAAGTTAGCAGCAGCCCTGGCCTCTACCAATAAAATGCCAGTAGCAACACTCTCCCCACAGTTGTGATGACATTGCCAATGTCCCCCGAGGGGGCCAAATTTCCCCAGCTGAGAACAGCTGCCCTATGGGGTGGTGAGTGCCATGACATAGGTAAGTCCAGGATGCTCCGAAAGCCCAAGAAAGATGTCCATACACTACTGGAGTCAAGTGAGGTGGTCAAGGAAGGCTTCCCTGAGCAGGTGATACTGTATCTGTATGAAAGCATGTGTGGTGCAAGCCAGGAAAAGCAAGGGAACAGCATGATGAAAGGAACAGCATTGTGAAACCAAAGGTGTGGTGCTACCTCAGTATTGCTGGAAGGTCAAGAGAGTGTGTGTGCTGGAGGGGGAGAGGGTGTGAATGGTGGGATATGAGACTGAGTATAACCATGGCCTGCATGGACAGCCTGGAGACACGGGAATGTCATTGAAGGGCTTTTAAGCAGTGGGTTGATAGCAACAGGTTTCCAGAACATTCTGGCAACAATGTGGAGAATTGATTACAATCAGCTGCTAGAATGGCTACAGGGGCCCTTTTATATGATGTTGTGGGTTGATTTTTGCCTCTCCAAAAGATATATTGAAATTCTAACCTCTGGTACCTATGAATGTGACCTTATTTGAAAATAGCATCTTTGCAGATGTAAGTAGTTAATTTAACATGAGGTCACACTAGAGTAGGGTGGGCCCTAATCCAATGTGACTCGGGTCCTCCTAAGAAGAGGAGAAGAGTCACAGACAGACAGAGAGTCATGGGGGGAAGAAGGCCATGTGGCGATGGGAGCAGAGATTGGAGTGATGCATCTAGACCCCATGGAAAGCCTGGGACCACCAGAAGCTGGAAGAGACAAGGGAGGATCCTCCCAGGAGCCTTCAGAGGGAGCATGGCCCTGCTGCAACCATGAGTTTGGACTTTCAAACTCCAGAAATGTGAAAGAACATATCTCAGTTTTTTGAGCCGATGGTACTCTGTGACAGCAGCCCCAGGAAGCTAACGTATGTGAGATGCTGTTCTGCTGGCTTTACTTCTGCCATTCCATGCAATCCTCACAGTAACCCCATTTACCGGCGAGGACACGGACGCGCAGAGGGCCACGGTGCACAGTACCAAGCAGGTCAGAACCTGGCCTGTCCCCTCGGAGCCAGGCCGGCCCTACAAGGCTCTGAGGCTCCTCTGAGGCTGAGATAGATTCGGCTTGTCTGACAAAGCATTTGTTAAATGAGCTTCTGTGATGAGGCTAAATCAGGGATTCTGTGATCAGCCAGCCTCGAATCCAGTGTGGGTAGAATCCTCCAGAGGGGCTCACTAGGAAGATAAATGCCAAATATAGTAACAGAGAAACAATTAAAACAAACAGGAAATCCAACTGCCTTCTGCATTGTTCTCTTCTGGCATTGAGCTTCCATCAGAGACCACATGCTTGTTCATTCCAGTAAAGATTTATTGAGCATCTACTGTGTTCTCAGGATTGTTTCAAGGCCTTGGGGGGAGACCAGAAGCTTGGACTCTAATTGAGTTGACAGCCAGTGTGAGCTGAGGGAGCCAGTGCACAAAGCTAAGGATAAAAGACCATGGGAGAGGAGATCAGCTTAGAAAAAAGCAGTTCAATTGGATCTGCCTGAGAACCTGCCCCCTGCACTTGAATTTCTGGCATTCTAGGAAAGCAATTTTCCCCTGGGAAGGGCTGGTTTTGGTGATGATTTGGTCGAGAGGAAGATTCTAGGAGAGAAAGGGAGCAGGCTGGAACCGTAAAGCTGAAGCTCCTCGGCATTTCAGCACCTCCGGAGGTGGCCATGGAGTAGGCTGGCTCCCCGTGCCCTGCCAGGTGTTCATGTGCTTCTTGGGTATGAAGCGGGGCTCTAAGCATTTTATGGATATGATATCATTTAATCCTCATGGTGAGTCCCTGGGTGGCACAACTTGTTAAGCACTGGGCTGCTAACCAAAAGGTTGGAGGCTCAAGTCCATTCCTAAGAAAATGCAGCCATTGAAAAGCCTACTCCGACTCACATGAGTTGCCATGAGTCGGAGTTGACTTGAAGGTAACTGGTACTGGTTAATCCTCCTTGTAAAATAGGTACTATTATTGTCTTTGTTTTGCAGATGAGTAAACAAGGCACAGACAAGGGAAGTAATTGGCCCAAGGACTTAATAAACCCAGGATTAAATAAACCCAAGGCACTCTGGCTCTGGGACTTGGATACTAACCGCAACACTGCTCTGTTATGCAGTGGCTGTGCATTACAAGACTGTGGCATGTAATAATGAGAAGAGACATAGACTGCTTCACTAAGAAAAAATGGTGCAGAGGAAGGCAGGTATTCATAAGGTAGACAGTGAACAGGATCTGGAATCAGACAATCCAGGTGTTGATCCTGATAGTTTTACAATTTGGAGAGTTATTCAACCCCACTGAAGCTCAAAATTCATGTCTACCCAGAACCTCAGAATGCGACCCTATTTGGAAATAGGGCCTTTGCAGTTGTAATTAGTTTAGATGAGGTCCTAATGGATTAGAGTGGGACCTAACCCAATGGCTGGCATCCTTATGAGAAGAGGAGAGGACACACAGAGACACACAGGGACGAGGCCACGTGATGACAGAGGCAGAGATCAGGGTGATGCCACTCTAGCCAAGGAACATGGAGGATTGCTGGCAACCAGCAGGAGCTAGGGAGGGCAAGGAAGGAAGCCTTCAGGGAGAGCATGACCCTGTCTACATCTTGATTTTGAACTTCTGGCCTCCAGAACCATGAGAGAATAGACTTCTGTATTTCAGGCTATCCGGCTTGTGGTACTTTGTTCCAACACTCATGGAAGCATATGCACTAGGCTTGCTCATATTTGCCAGTTGCCTTCTAGTCGCTTCTGACTCGTGGCGACCTCACGTGTGTCAGAGTAGAACTGTGCTCCGTAGGGTTTTCAATCACCGATTTTTCTGAAGTAGATCAGCAGGCCTTTTTTCCGAGGCACCTCTGAGTGGACTTGGGCCTCCAACCCCTCTGTTAGCAGCCAAGGGCATTAACCATTTGCACCATCCAAGGCACCCTCCTCATATTTAATATGCAACTAATATTGACCTCACAATCAGATATAACATTTAAATGTGTCTAAAACAGTTCTGAGCATTAAGAGAATACTCTGTAACTATAAGAAGATAAGCGATGGATGCCTGATAGCATAGTGTGATTGGCCTTGAAGAAAATGTAAAGTTCACAAACAAGGACAAAATAAAAACCAAATGCATGGAGAATATTCTTTAAACAAATCTAGGGGCACATGTGTATGTGGGAGGGCGGTTATGTGTATAACAGCTACCATTTATAGAACAACTCTCATTTATTGAGCTCTTCCCATGTACCATCACTGCACGGGCCGTGTATCATTCATTAACAACCATGAATTAGGGCATTTTGTTACATTCATCGGGTTTTACTATTGCATGCATTTTCTAGATGGCTTAACCATGGACTTAACCATGAGACACACTATTTTAGGACAGCTGCTCTGGAGAAGTCTGCAAAACCTAGCAACAGGCTGTGTTGGCTGCAAAGATGTGATCAGCTCAGGAAGGCACACTCTAGTATTTGCTCTCCTTCCTTTTCTGTCTTACATCCCCTTTCCCCCTTCCCCTTATTTACCTGGGATTGTTGTACGCTTCAATAAAACATTGACCCCATAAGCTTTTGCCTCAAGCTCTGCTTTTGAGGAAACCTAGAGTAAGACAGATAAAATTTTTTTTCTGTAAAAAAGGAATAAATTGAAGCAGATATGCATAGGAAAAATATCTATATTACAGATGCTACTGTTTTACCACACTTGCATCATTTCAATTTTATTTTACTTAGAATTGAATAAATAATCAATGTTGATTTTCATATGTTGGAATAACAATCATTCAGAATAAACAGAAATGTAATAAATACGTTGGGCATACTCATTTCTACTGCTGTATAACTTCCTTAGATGATTATATTACCTATCATGCCCTGGAATTTCATAAACTGCCCAGCATTGCTTCATTCTGAGACTTAGTCTAAATTGAAATCCATTGACAGAGCCCTGAAAATTCTTTCTTGGCAAAAGTTAAAGGTGTGGTTTCTATAACCAAAACCAAACTCATTGCCGTCGAGTTGATTCCAACTCATAGCGACCTTATAGGACAGAGTAGAGCTGCCCCACAGGGTTTCCAAGGCTGTAATCTTTACAGAAGCACTCTGTCACATTTTTCTCCCAGGGAGCAGTAACCTTTATGAAAGAGGAGACCTGGAGGCGAAGTGGATAAGCCTTCAGCTGCTAACTGAAAGGTCGGCAGTTCAAATCCACCAGCTGCTCCCTGGGAGAAAAATGTGACAGAGTGCTTCTGTAAAGATTACAGCCTTGGAAACCCCGTGGGGCAGCTCTACTCCGTCCTGTAGGGTCGCTATGATTTGGAAACGACTTGATGGCCATGGGTTTTGGTTTTTGTAATCTTTATGGAAGCAGACTGCTACATCTTTCTCCCATGGAGTGGCTGGTGGATTCAAGCTGCCAGCCTTTCAGTTAGCAGCTGAGTGCTTAACCACTGTGCAGCCAGGAATCCTTGTGGTTTATATCGAGAATTCTAAAGCCAACAACATTCCCTGGTACTATTTAGTCCCCAGCAACCAATCTTAATGTTACTCAAATAAAAGCTGTCTTGAATTCTCCATGTTTTCACCCAGAAAAGAGGTTAAATTTGACTTCCACTTCGTTATAAGTGGTCTCATTTTGTTGGGAGAATCAGAATCGGAGCGTGAAAGGGCTCTGGGAAATCATCACATCCAAACAGGTCATTTCATAGATGAGGAAACTGAGGTCCAAAGAGAATGCGTGTCCCCTAGCTTCACTCTGTTCTGACTCAGTAAGTATGGTTAACTAAGTGGGCAGTGTTTATATTTCATAAACTTAGAAGAAGCAAAGTCAGCAATTCACACAGCTCATCCATCTGATATGTGAGAACTTCTAGAGAAGAACCAGACTGTTTTTGGTGGGGATTAAATCCATTAACCCAAAGTTTTCTGGAATGATATTTTCTTCTTTTGTCTTCCTAGTTGTGTTGAGGGGTAGGGCGAGTAGGGTTAATGCTTAATTCTGTAGTTGTTTCTATATATGCAGTTACGTAGGCATTTCTGTACATGTTTTCCCTTCAGCCCAACCCCTACCAAAAAGCCAAACCCACTGCCATCGAGTCAATTCCAACTCACAGCAGCCCTACAGGACAGAGTAGAACTGCCCCACACGGTTTCCAAGACTATGTCACACCTTTCTCCGGTGGAGCGGCTGGTGGGTTCAAACCACCAACCTTTTTGTTAGCAGCGAAGTGCTTTAACCACTGCAACACCAGAGGTCCTTCCCCTACCCCTACCAGCCTGAAAAGAAGGAGCTGCATCCAAGCTCTGTTATATCGCTGCAAGGCTAAGCTCAGTGTCTTCTTACGGTTCCCAGCCTGGACGGTGGAGCTAGACAACCCCAGGTTTGAATCCTGGTTCCACCATTTACCAGCTACTTGACCTTGGGTAAGAAATTGGACCTCTCTCTATCTCTGTTTCCTCATCTGTAAAATGGAGATAATTTTGATATCCATCCTGCATGTGAAAGGTTTAATGCAGTGCCTTCCACAGAGTAAGCATTCAATACATGTTGGCTATTGATAAGTGCACAAAACATGTTTATTGAAAAAAGCTGTTAAGGGGAAAGGGAGATAATTGCCACAGAGAAGAAAGCTGTTGATTTTGCTCAAACTGTCCGTCCTGCTGCTATTCCCCACACTTCAGGTATTCTAACATCACTTCTCATGCTTGTGGAAGGAAAGAGGAAGGCGTAGCTAGCTGTTTTTTAAACAGATGAACCTTATTGTCATATGAAAATTTGCATACATCCAGGCATGATCTCCTCCAACAACTTAAGGTACACATTTAGCCACATTACTTTTCCCCCCCGATTAATAGCTTAAATACTCAAAACAAAAACAACCCGATTCCATCGAGTCGATTCTGACTCATAGCGACCCTATAGGGCAGAGTAGAACTGCCCCATAGAGTTTCCAAGGAGCGGCCGGTGGATTTGAACTGCCAACCTTTTGGTTAGCAGCCTGAACTCTTAAACACTGTGTCACAAGTGGCACATATAAAGAAAGTCCAAAGTCTCCAGCTTTGCCCAGGAACCCCAGGGGCTTACTCTGTGGAAAGGGGTCAGAGCTCTTTCAAAGGGTGAGTGGAGGGAAATGTGGCCTCCCAGTGAATTACAAGCTCTGCTGCTTCTCCAGAAGATCAGTGGGATGGGCTTGCAGATTCCCCTGCCTATCCCAACCATGCTCCAGCTCCTGGCCTGGGTGAGGTCAGGGTCCCAGGAGCAGTATTGTCTCAGGAACGCAAGCCACACAAGCCACACCCCTGCTGTGCCACACCAGCCCTGTCTACGGAGCGAGAGCCTTTTCTCAGCACCTAGGCCGCCCATCCTGATGTAGCCTCTCCCTTAATCAACACCTCCTTTTAGGACTTTTCACCTATGCACATGTGCGTGTCTCTCTCCACCAACTAGCTTGCACGCTTAGGGTGTAAGTTCACCAGCTGCCAGGGAGCCTGCTATCCCACACCTCCGAACCAATGGGTGCCCCATGCTGACCTTACAAAGGCCACCATCGGGGTGGCTGTTCACATTTAAAGTATGCTTTACTAAACTACTGGGAAGCCCCCTCTGTAAAACAGGTAAGCCAACAGATACGCCGAGAGCTGCTCTGGCTGAAACGGGAGTGGGGTCCCAGTCCCCTTCGCTCCCCTCCTCACTGCCTGCAGTAGCCCTAAGTCACCGCCGACAAGCCTAGCGTAGAAGCCAGACGCCCAGAGGACTGCAAGAGCCCAGGTTACCTTGGTTATTTTTTCACAAATTCACAACTCATCGTTTGAAATAGGAATGTGTGGTTTTGTTAACGAGCTTCAGCTTTGGAGACACAGCTCTGTCATTAGCATTTAAAGCTGTTTCACTCCAGAGGCGCCCGGTGGGTCACCACAGCCACGAGGCCAGGCTGGCCCTGGCATGGCCTGCTTTTGCTCCCCACTCTGCTCCTCTTTGGAAACAGGCTTGTGAATCTCCCTGTGCCACTGCGTGACCCAAGAGAAGCTGAGAGGGTCAGGTTCTATGTGGCCTCCCTGTGATCTGTTTGCACATCCCAGGTCAATAAACTCAGCAGAGTGACGGTGACAGCTGCCTTGGCGTTTAGAGGGAGCCAGCAGTTCCCGCAGCAGGAGCAGGAACGAGTATACCATTACAGCCGCTGCTCACAGAGAAACTGCCTCCATTCACCTCGGCATGAGCTCCTGGGCCACGGGGACTGCCATGGACGTCCGCAGGGCCTGAGGGAGACTTTCCTGTAAACATCCTCGGGCCTGGGACCTCCTTGCCACGCTCATTCTCCCCTCCACACGCCCAGATCCTGCCTGCATCAACCTGGCTTTTAGTGGCTAGGCCAGGACAACAGAGGAGAACACGCAGGGACAATGGGGGCCAAGCAGTCAAGGGCGGATGCCAAGGACAAGGATCCCAAGAGGATGCTGCTGCTGGGGAGGAGGAAGAAGCTGTCCCTGTGGGATGATGTCCTCCTCTCCGGAAGAGACCCTCGGTCCCTGCTGAAGCGTGGCATGCGCCATGTCAGCTTCAGCCTGGTCACTAAGGGGTTGACAGATGTCCCAGACTTCCTGTGGGGCCTGTCTGAGGTCCAGAAGCTCAATCTGTCCCACAACCAGCTCAGGGTTCTCCCTCCCGAAGTGGGGAGGCTGACGCGGATCGTGGTCCTGAACTTGTGCGGGAACCGCCTGAAGAGCCTGCCGGGAGAACTCAGCCTCCTCAAGAGCATGAAGGTCCTGTTTGTCAACATGAACTGCCTGACCGAGATGCCGGCCGAGCTGAGCTCCTGCAAACGCCTGGAGGTGCTGAGCCTGTCGCACAACTGCCTGTCCCAGCTGCCCTCCAGCTTCGCCGACCTCTCCAGACTGAAGAAGCTGAACCTCAGCAACAACGCCTTTACTCACATCCCTATCTGCGTGTTTTCACTGAAGGAGCTGGACTTCCTGCACGTGGGCTCGAATCGACTGGAAAACATCGCCGAGAGCATCCAGTGCCTGGCAAGCCTGCAGATCTTCATTGCAGAGAGGAACAACATCCATTCCTTCCCCAGGTCTCTCTGCCTGGTCACCAGCCTGGAGCTGCTCAACCTGAACAGCAATGACATCCAGACCCTCCCAGAGGAGCTCTACCTGCTGTGTAGACTGGCGAGGATTGCTTGGAATCCAATGGACAAAGGGCTCCATATTTCCCATAACCCTTTATCCAAGCCGCTGCCAGAGCTGGTGGAGGGGGGTCTGGAGATGCTTTTCAGCTACTTGAAGGACAAAAAGCACAACTGATGCAGGCAGCTGAGGCGTGGCAGGAGGGGTTCACCTGACCGTCCACAGGGTACTTCTCTAGTCTAAGCCTCTCCTCGTAACTGGTAGTGTTTGTCAATGCTTCTGTTAACATTTGCTAAATAATTGCCAGACACCTGTTCAAGGGAGGGGTTTACTTTTAACTCTGTACGTTCCTAATAACCTGCATACTGCATGTTCATCTTATTCTAAACATAAATCAAAACAGCCTCTTGGTTTTCTCCAAAGAGAAACAATTGCTCTAGTTCTTCTGAGGAGCAGTGAGATTCAGCCCCTGGGATAGTGGAAGAGGGGTCTAAATTTACTGTCATTCAAAGTCAGGTATTTGCCACACACCTACTGTGTGCCAATTACAGTATGAGGCATTGAAACCATCTGGTTTCAGGAGGTTTCTGTCCTTGAGTTGGCAACCTGTGGCCAGGTGGCAACAGCGAGGCATGTTTCCTAGTTCAGCCTCAGTCAAGTTTCTTTGGGACCAAAGAGGAGGCTGGAGTCCCCGCTCTGCTGCCAATGATGAAGTTGGGCTGAGATTCCCCTGGAGTTTCAGGGAACAGTCATGGCAATTTTTTTCTTTAAAATGTCTGTAGAGTAATAACCAAGCTGCTGGTGTTTAGGTCTGGTGATGACTAACAGGGGGCATGTTGCTTTTCAGATAATAAACATAAACCTATTTTAATGTATAGTTTCTGCCTTCTTTCCCAGTCCTCTTCCACCCTTAACTGTATCCCTATATCTCTTTTCTAGAAATACTTGCCAATAGTCAAATTATCCAATTCTAATTTTGCTTCTTCGTCCCTATGAGATTTACCCCCTCAGAGATGAGCTAATGAGTGGGGAAAATGGCCATCAGTCAAGAAAAAGGAGGTCAGGTACAGGCAAGCCACACACACACGAAAGTTACTGCTCTTTTAAAGCTCAGAGGAGGGTAATATTTGCCACTTGGCTTTCACATATGGCGACTTAGGAAACCAAAGGCTCTTTAGACAAAAGACTCTGTGAAAATATTAAGTGTGTTGCGTTTTCAATGATAAGCGTACACGGCTGATAGTTAAACAGGAACACGAGGACAAGCAGTCCCATGCTCCTGCCCAAGGCTGTGGGCTCCTACTGCCCTCCCAGCAGACAGGGGCCTGAGACACGGCGATTTAGTTAGAGTTAAACAATTAAAATGAAAAGGTGGTGCTGAAGGAAGTACAGTATCTTTACGGGTTAGGAGTTGGGATTGCTGCCAAGACTTGCCTAACTTCTTAATATCTCTGCTCTGACTCAATTAAACTTCCATTTCTTAGCACCTTCTCTAGGGGGGACGCTGGGCTGGGCATGTGAGAAATCATGCCCGGTCCTCCCTCCAGGGAGCTCACAGTGCAGAGACAGAGACACATCCCCAGGGTTTCTGCAAAGTGCAGCAAGCTGTGACGCCTGCTGAAGTGAGGGGAAAGCAGTGGGCGGAGGCAAGAAGAACACTGTAGCGCAGACTAGACAAGCCCCAAAGTCTCAGTAAGCACAGAACGGCAACCGAAGAGCAAAATTTGGATCAATCGGTCAAATCCTTCCTTCTCTGCAGCCATCTACCCCTCCCCTTCCCTCCCGATGTGGGAAAGCATAGCAAAGTGCTGGGGCAGTGGGGCGACTCATCAGCAGGTTCTGACCTTAGGCCTTGTAGCATGGAGCTGCTGTCTTATTTTTTCCAAGGGCTGCTCAAAGGCGGTTCACATAACTTCTTCATAGAAGTGAGTGCTTTTCCCAACACCCCAAAGCAAAATTTCCCATCCATAAAAGAGTGAAGACAATTCCTCCTGTTATCTTCAGCTCCTGGAGTTCCATTAACACATTTGTGCATGAGCTCCTTTGCTAAACCCTTGAAAACAGATCTTACCAGTGTCACTTGGAGGCATTTAAAGATGTCTCCTCTAAAGTTCCCCTACTCCAGTAACTGGAGACCTGCACATCCCTGCCAGGCACACATAGGCACCCTCCGGAATCCTCGCCCACGTTTGCTGGGTAGAGCCTACGCTATTTAAAGACAGCAGTGGAATTCTCACTTGCCTCGTGACTCAGTGAGGAGTTGTAGGGTGAAGCCTTCCTTGCAGAACTGGGTAGATCACTCACTGAAGCTTTGACTTAAGCCCACGCAGCTGTCAGACCACCACCAGCGTGTGCCAGGATCACACTTAAGTGAGCATCTGCTGCTGAACACCACCCAGACTCCCATGAACGCCCGTGACTTTGCTGTCTGTGGAGATATAGCTCAGGAGAGATAGCTCAGGACTACCGCATGACACTTTTCCTGCTGAACAATCATTTCACGACCTCTCCTAGCTTTCGGTCATTTGATCCAATGGTAACTCTGCTTCAGGGAAAGAATGTCCCATATTTTGAAGGAGACCTGAGAGCTTAGACTTTTTATAAGAAAAAAATGGTATCAGTTTGGTTACCAGCTTGCACTGGTGCCTTTCAAAAGTATGGTGGCAGCGAGCTTTTCTTTGTTCTTACTCAGCATTGAGGAAATCACGAAAGTGAGAGCAGTGGCTTGATGTGCTTTGGATATTGACTCTTTGTGAATGCTTTCTTTTATTGATAAAGGGAAGTGCTAAGCAAAACATTGGTTAACGAGCTTAGTTATTCAAAACACAAATGTGGAGGGAATTTGGTATCACCTTCAGTGTCATTGCTGTCAAATTCTATAGTTTACTGACCAACTGTGAAATGCTTCTTGCTCTTCTTTTGTAGTTCTGATACTGCCACATTCCAAGAGCTCACAGGTATTTCTAAGGTTTCTGGAATCAAAGCACTGCAAATGGCAGCATTAGCTGTGGAGTGTATTTAGCCGAAGAATGCCAGCTAATTGGGTGCTGGATGTGGGGAAGCTAGGTGCTAGAATTCTTGATGATGTTGTGGTTTTCATGTTACCGGGCTCTCGATACAGAAGAATGGGCTCAGAAACACCTTTGGAAGCCGCTGCAGTGTACAAGCACACAATTAAGAAGAAATCCTCCATTCACAGGAAAAGAAGAAGACATTGAAAAGACACACCTGTTCAAGGAATAATACCGCTAAATGAGCAAAACTGCTGTGTAGTAGAAGGAAAAATGTAATCATTACTGAGCTTGTTGGCTTAATCGACGGCTAATGGGAGACCTGCACTCTCTCCTCAGCTCTATTTAATAGACCAACTGCCTTTCTGCAGTCACCAAGACAGAGCAGCGCGAGCGCTGTGCACCTGTGTCTCCCAACCAAGGCAGTTTGCTCTGGAAAGAGATAAAAGAGGGCATGCTGCCATTATTTGTAGGGATACATGGAACTAATAACCCCTTTTCTTTTGGCAATGGATCATTGCATTTTAAAAGCACGTATCGAATAACCATTTTGATAGCAATGCATTAAAAATAGAGAGGAAGAAACACAGCCATGTATCAATTGCTTCAGATTACGAGGGTGAGTGAGGCTCAGAGGCTGGAGGCGGGCGCACTTTTCAGTATTATACATAGGCTAAGGGGGTCCCTGTCTGGATGGAGTCATCGAGATTCTGTGACAAACAGTGAAAAATAGAGGATAATTTCTAAAAAATGAATGAAGAAGCATAAATTCAAGATGCTAAATTAAGCCAATATGCAAGATACTAAATACCAAATTATGCCCTCAGCATCTAATACAAAAGTATCCAAGTCAGCTCTGTCTTTTCATTCTAAGAAATTATTTTCAGTACTGTGTAAGATATCCTTGAGAAGCACAAAGCACTCAGCCTAGATTTCACATACAGCTAATTACCAGTATTCTTTTTTTTTTTTAATTGTACTTCAGGTGAAGGCTTACAGAACAAATAGTTTCTCATGAAACAGTAGTACACGTATTGTTTTCTGACATTGGTTAACAACCCCACAACATGTT
>NW_004444082.1:717047-719611 GCF_000243295.1 Trichechus manatus latirostris
AGCTAAGGGTGATTTTAAAAATGCAAACTGGATCATGTTACACCCCTGCTTAAAGTCTACTATGTACTTGCAATAAAATTCCAAATCCTTCATATTGTAAGCCTTGAAAACTCTAGCTCCAACTACTTCTTCAGATGCCTTGTCTACCTCTCTGTGCTCTCAGGAATGTCTACCCACTCTGGCCTTCTTTATTCCTTGAAGCTACTGAACACTGTCCCTTCTTAAGAACTTCAGACACACTGTCCTCTTTTTGGAACGAGCTTGCTGGCTAACACCTACTCACCCTTCAGACTTCAGCTCGAATAAACTTTCTCTGCTCTCTTACTTTTCCTTCACAGTTCTCACCACAGTTGAAATTACATATGTGTGTAGTTAAATGTACACATAGTTACATATAATGTAGATGAATAATTTGAATACTATCCATCTCTCCCTCCATGATGGTTGGCAGCATATCTGCCTCACCTCACCACTGTACTCCCCAGCACATAACATTCTTCCTGGCACATACTAAGTACTTAGTAAATTGAATTCAATGAATTCAATCTAATTATTAAAAATTGTTAATTTATATATTGTGCCTTAGTTGAAATTTGTCTTATCAATCAAATGACTTGTGTGTAATCCTGATTAAGGAGCACCTTTTACTGCAAAAGAAAGTTGCTTAAAAATTTACATACAACACACTCATCACTTATTTAAGTTAACTTTAGCATTAACAGTGCATACATAATTGAACTCACAATAATGAGTTAAATAAATAAATGATTAGCCTGGGGACAGAATGGCCACCATTGACTGTATCATCTCATTTACTGTGTGTTTGGTATAGGACATTGTCTAGTTACTGTAGTTTACCTATGTATGTTTCTTAGTTGGTGGGACGTGGAATACATAATGATAATCACTAAATAATAATAATAACAGAAGTATAAATCAGTTGCCTTCTAGTTGGTTCCAATTCATGGCAACCCTACATGTACCAGAGTAGAACTGTGCTCCAAAGGGTTCTCAGTGGGTAACATTCATTGAGCGTTTACCACGAGTCAGGTCCATTTAATTCTTACAGGATCTTTATCACATAGATACTATTATTATCCCACTTTTCAGATTGGGGAATTGAGACTTGGAGAGCTTAAATTACCTACAGGTCCAGTAGCTAAAAGAGCTGGGCACTGACCCCAGGTCTATCTGATCCCAGAAACCTAGTTCTTAACCACTCTCTCTCAGAGAGGTTTCCCCAACTTCTCCAAGCAGGACATGAGGATTGTCACTGCAGGGAGGTCCCCTTCCCTTTTGGTTAGATATCTATCTTCTAATAGTACAGGAAAAGTTTCTTTAAATCAGAACTTTGTAAGAAAAGAGAGGTATATAGTGCTGATTAAATGGAGTTTATACACATGAAACCTACTTAAGAAAGAGAACATTAATATTCAAGCATACCCATGGTGTTGTATTACTACCAACTCCCCCCGCATGGTATCTGTGAAACCCTGATCTAGGAGACGGTGGGGGAAGGACGGGAAATTACCTATATTAAGAAATTATACAGTAATGTAAAATTTTAAATGATCTTTAAAACCACCCTGTTAATTAATTGTTATTTTCCCCATGTCCTAAATGAGGAACCTGGGACACAGAGTGTGCCCACATCATGTGGTGAGGATGCAGCAATGCTGGGACTTGGACAATGACTGTGCGAGCCTGAAGGGAACCAGCTTCCTGGCTAGGAGGCTTGGGCGTATCTCTCCTTGGTGGTTGGGGTGAATGCCACTGTACAGAAATATCAGGATCAGGCCTGACAGAAAAGGGCAGCTTGAACAGGAGGAACCATATAAGGCTGGCCATCAAGGCAGGGACCATGGAGGGGAGGATCAGAAGCTGAGTGTGAGTCAGTGCTGGGTGGAGAAAATGAGAGGAAGGAGGGTGGATTAGAAGCTTCCAGCATAGGCTGCAGTGGTGGGTAATATCCCTATAAAGGAGTCAGGGTAGGTGGCAGGGTCCCCAGCCTGACCACTTGGAGCCTTGGAAGCAGAGTCTCCATTTTGCTTGGATGGCCTCTTCCTTTGACTCTCTGCTTTGATCCTTGCCCTCTGACCTGCATTGTCTCTGCTGCTACAGTTAGAATGATCCCTTCTTATAACAAAACCAACATGTTCCTCAAAGACAGCCTTTAGTTCTGAAGATAAATCCTCAAAGTGCAGACATTGCCCTTCAACTATACAGAGCGTATCCCCGGTGGTCATATTTCTCTTGACCTTACTATTTGAGTTCCCAGTGGTTTGTTATGGATTGAATAGTGTTCCCCCAAAAGATATGTTGAAGTTCTAACCCCTGTGCCTGTGAATACGAGCCTGTTTGGAAATAGGGTCTTTGAAGAAGTTATCAGTTGGGTTAGCATGAGGTCATGCTGGAGTAGGGTGAGTTATAACCCTAACGACTAGTATCCTTATGAAAAAGACACAGAGACAGAGAAACAGAGGAAAGACAGCCATGTGACGATGCACCTACAATCCAAGGAACACCAAAGATTGCTGGGAGCCACCAGAAGCTAGGAGAGAGGC
>NW_004444082.1:720970-723010 GCF_000243295.1 Trichechus manatus latirostris
CATTCTTCCTGCTGTATTTTAGTCTGGAATCTCTGCTGAAACCTGTCCATCATGGGTTCATGGGTGACCCTGCTGGTATTTGAAATACCGGTGGTATAGCTTCTAGCATCACAGCAACACACAAGCTACCACAATACAACAAACTGAGACAATTCTGCCCGTGATGTTTCATAACAGCCTCAGTAACCAGCAGAGTTCTCTCAAGCGAAGACCCTTTGCTTCAGACCTTGTATTAACCATTTTTTCCTGAAGCTCTCCTTGTGTTTGGGTTTCATTTCCCCACCTTGGTAATTTTGCGTCTGGTTTCCATTCTGTTTCCCTTGACATTAATTCACTGTGCTATGTGATCCAAGTTAGACGCTACCCTCTCTGATTCTGGGACTCTCTAAGAGTTCCCCTTGCCCCTTCCCCATAAGCTGCAAGTTTGAAACGCTATTCCGACATTTCTTGTTAAGTGGTTGAAGGGGGTGAATATCACTCACCTCTTACCCTCTTGCCGTGCCTCTAGTTTAGAGTCAGGAGATAAAGCCACCTGTCCTCCACTCCATCAATATATTTACACAAGGCTAATTTCTCTACTGTACTGGAAAAACCCAGTGGGGTTTTCATAGCCTTTAGGATTGCTATCACAGCATCACTTAAGTTCAGTTGCAGGCACATGACTGTGAAGAACCTTGTCAAAAGATTGCAGCTAATTGAGTGACCAGATTCTGTGTGCCTTCTGTTGGTGACAGTAGCTGTGTGAGCATCGTGGATGCCATCTGGCAATGTGTGAATTGCTTGGCACAGCCCCACTACTGCCTAAAATAGTTCTTTATGTGTAGTCAGCAGGATCAGATGCCACAGAGACCATATTACAGAGGGATTTTCCAAGTCTGCTTAAGAGCTGGAATTAATATTGTTAGATGCAGTGAAGCATATCTTTCTACTGTCCCTTTTGATCTCTACTGGTATCAGCAAACTATGGCCTGTGGGTCAAATCCAGTGTACTACCTTTTTGTGTAAATAAAGTTGTATTGGAACATAGCCACGCTCATTTGCTTACACATTATCTGTGGCTGCTTTCACAATGTTGTTAGGTGATGTAGAGTTGGTTGCAACTCATAGAGACCCTATGTACAACAGAAAGAAACACTGTCCAGTCCTGCACCATCCTCACAATCGTTGTTTTGCTTGAGCCCATTGTTGCAGCCACTGTGTCAATCCATCTCATTGATGGTCTTCCTCTTTTTCGCTGACCTTCTACATTACCAAGCATGATGTCCTTCTCCATGGACTGGTCTCTCCTGATAACATGTCCAAAGTGTGTGAGACGAAGTCCCGTCGTCCTTGCTTCTAAGGAACAAGTGTGTGAGACGAAGTCCCATCGTCCTTGCTTCTAAGGAGCATTCTGGTTGTACTTCTTCCAGGACAGACTTGTCGATTCTTCTGGCAGTTCAAGGTATATTCAATATTATTTGCCGACACCATAATTCAAAGGCATAAATTCTTCTTTGGTCCCTTTATTCATTGTCCAGCTTTCACATGCATATGAGGTAATTGAAAACATCATGGCTTGGGTCAGGGGCACCTTAGTCCTTAAAGTGACATCTTTGCTTTTTAATGCTATAAAGAGATCTATTGCAGTTTTCACAGTACAACAACAGAATTGAGTACTTGAAACAGAAACCATAGTGGCCACAGCACCTAAAATAGTTACTATCTGGCTCTTTTCATAAAAAGTTAACTCCTCAACTGTGTCATTGATTCTAAAGTTTATTCCAGTATGAACACAAGGACTCCCTCAATGTTTTTGAATGCATTCAGAGGATGTGATCTTTGCTTCGGTATAGTTTTGAGGATATGGTGGTTGTGGAGAAGACTGATGAGTCCCAAAGAGACAGAGAATTCCATTTATCACAGCAGTGGCTTGAGGAAAGAAGCTAAACAAGTTCTTCTGGCTTTTCCTTTTGCGTATACATCTAAGGTTAATAATCACAATTTCCCAGAACTGATACTCTAAGCTCTGTATGGAGTTGAGATTTTTTTCCACAATCTATT
>NW_004444082.1:724345-726024 GCF_000243295.1 Trichechus manatus latirostris
TGCTTCTGCTGGTTCTTGGATGTCTCATCTACCTGGGACTGCTTTAAGCTAATTTATAGGATTAAAGCTTTAGACTACCCATATGATGCAAATTTTGTCTGCACATTTGCTTGAGGCCTGGCATGTTGTGCTGGATTTTAGGTGGAGATATATTTTACTTACTCAGTTCCAGCCTACAAGACAGGACATTTCCCGGCTATATCCTGGGGGTGGGGAGGTGGGTTTATTTCCAGTTCACCCTTACCCAGAGAGTCAGCCATTTGGATGAAGTTGAGCTTCTCTGCAGGGCAGAGGGGCAGATTTCTCATGCTGGGCAGGATCTAGGTTTCGTTGCCCTTCCCACATGCTCTAAAAAGCTATAGGAATTTTAGCCCACGTTCATCTAGGTTTGGCAAATGCCTGCTTTATTGCTCCTTTTCCCTCTCTGGATTTCCACTTTCCAGGTCATAGATACACTGAAAACAGTTTTAAAAAATATGATACCCATAGGTTTTAGTTGTTTTAAGTGGGAACATCGCTCAGATTTTATCGTGGTGCTTGAGACAAAAGCCTGGAATTGAGACTTTATGCAAATATAAACTTACATCTCTAGTTTTCAAGTGACTTCCCATGTGTATAACATAAATAGAATTTAAATGTGAATTTTTTTGGTAAGATTTTATAAATTAGGATTAAATAAAATATTTATTGTGTTTTTTTCTGATTATAATGATATGACATGCTCACTATTAATAACACTTTGAATGAAATGAAAAGTATTAAGAAGAAAATTGGTATCACCACTAATCCCACCATCCAGGAGTAGCCACTATTCATATTTTGTTATATCTATTCTTGCCTGGATTTTGGTATGCTGCCTATTTTTAAATAGTGAAAACACATCATTTCAAGTAGATTTATTTGATTGGAACATAGTCATTCTTTTTTGAGTTGTGAGTCACAGGATAGCATTATTTCTCTCCCTTTCTATTCTGAGGACATAGATCAGTTTACTACATGTAAGGTATACTACATTCCTCAGTGTAACCTATCCTGGTTGATCTAATCAAAAGAATCCACTCAGAAAACCATGAAGGAGTAGTAATTGAAGAAACAGTACCAATACGTAAAATGTTTAGCTATAAAGAACTAAGGCCATATAGAAATGACATTGCCATCATTAAATGCTACTGTAGGTTGTATTTGAGCTCTATCTAATATAAAGGGGAGTATGTTGAAATTAGGACAGGGATTTGAAGATTAAGTTGTATTTTACAAACAAAAAAGTATCAACATACTATCCTAAGTACAGTGACAGAAGTTTCGCATAAGCTCAGATGTCTGTGGTTCCGTCTCCGGGACAGTGATGGAGCTGAATACACCTTAGGCCCCAGGGTCACGAAGGCCTGAACACACCAATCTTGACTCCCATAGATGAGATATGGTAGATAGGGACTTTTTATCCAAGTTGCTAAAATCTCTGACAAATTACAAAAACCTCCAACTGATCTGAAATATTTTGGTCCATAACCAAGCTACCCTTTCCATTAAAGCCTGGAAGAGAGCTCCTGGAGTGAACACAGGCCCAGTTCCCTGGTAGTGGAGGTGTAAGGGGTGCAGGGCACTAAAGAAGAGGCTTCTCATGAAAGGACCCTGTCTTAGTCATCTAGTGCTGCTACTACACAAATACCACAAGTAGA
>NW_004444082.1:727286-729173 GCF_000243295.1 Trichechus manatus latirostris
GACCATCCACACCAGCTATTGATGCACCCCTCCCATTTCCTTTTGCCTCCCTCCCCCATTTACTTCTCAACCTGTCCACCTGACACACTCATGTAGCTAAGGGCTCACCACCTTCCACCCACCACTTGTGGGCTATCGTAATCAGATGGAAGCAAAAAGGGAAGACGCATGTTTGCAGGTTGGGAGAAGAGGACACTGAAAGTTGAGCCCCCTGTGAAAAACGATCAAATAATTTTACCAGGAAGCTGATTTAACAAACGAAAGCAGTGAGTCAGTACGGTGATGTCAGATAAATGAAATATTTAACACAATGTAATAATCCCTCCGGTAATGTTAGAATGTTAACATTTGTTAATCTAAAGCACTCCCTGATGAGACAGCTGAGCAGTTGAACATGCTGGAAGGATGCTCTCTAAATCATGGGATCCCATGGAGTCAGGCAAGGGAAAGGCTTCTCTCCAGTCCTGTCACTGTGGTGGGATCCACCCCCTCAACCCGTCCACACGCTGTATCAGTGCCTTCCTCTGCTTAACACATCATGAGTTTAAGGATGCCTAGAAAACTACTCTCTCTCTCTCCTGGCCAGAGTTTACACAAGGCTCCTATCCACTCCCTTCTCAGGTTGAGTAGGCTGGTAAAAGGACCTCTGCTTATCTCCACCTTGTAATTCCGTATCAACTGTGAGTTAAGGAGACACACAGTAGACACCTCCAGCCTTGGCGGTTGGTGTGCTTGTTCACAAACTGGGCTCAGAGGAGCCATCTCAGCTTTCAGGTTTCTAGGTTGTGGCATAAATGAAAAAAAGAGACATCTTTATTCAGAATTCCCATGCTCACAGAAATTAGAGCTCTTATTTCAAGACCAAACTGCTTAAATTATCGACTCACAGCATTGTTATTAATTTATGTATTAAGTGGTTGGTATCCATTTTTGAATTATTTTCATTCTATAATTTAATAGTATCACCTCCAAGGTAGACAAAGACCATTGTTGCTGTGTCCCAGTGGCCCCTTCTCTGGCTGATAAGTCCTTCTAAGCTACTATTGCAAAGCTCACGCATGGGCCAGTTTGTGTGCAACCAGACAGGTGCTGTGCCTGTCACACTATCGCCAGTCACTCGGGGATTCTCCCGCCCTGCCCTCCCCACCCCCTGCTCTGAACAAACTGCATTTGTCTCCCAGTTGTAAAGAAAAGCTGAAATCCATATGGGAGGTCAGAGAATTCACTCTTGGCACAAACAATTCATTGATCAACTCTTTCAAGCCTGGGATGAGTTTGGGTTCTTGGCCAATGCATTTAGGTCACGAAAATTATCTAATTCGCCTGACGCAGATAGCACGTAACTCACTGTGTGGTCGTTCCAGCGCTTCATCTGTAGTATTTCTGGTTGATAGTAGAGGAAGTCAATTACACAGTTTGGGGCAGTAGCCAAATAGCTATCAAAGGCTGGACAATCTTCAAGCTCTGTTATTTTCAAGGAAAGTAGGTTTCTGTCACAGACTCCAAAGGTCAAAGGCTACCAAAGTTACTGGCTGCATCACTTGTATTTAGAGAAGGAGCTGGCATGAACCATATTCCACTACTTAGCAAAAGTGCCTAAAACAGCTGTTTTAAAATTTTCTACTGGAATGGCAGAGGATAGCAAGCTTAACCTGCCTGGGGCTTCTGGGAATCTCCAGGCATGCTGAAATGGAGAGACAGCTGCAAGTGAGCACACGTGTAGGTAGTTATTCCCTTGGCCACCTAATTTTCTATTTGTTTGTGTGTTTATTGGTTTGTTTCAAGATCCCCAGGCCAAAAAAATATTTTTTTAAAGTTTTCTTGGTAACATGTATCTTAGGAGGATTTGATACATTACACATTCAAGTTTTCTGAAGCACTTTTGTA
>NW_004444082.1:729659-731798 GCF_000243295.1 Trichechus manatus latirostris
GTCTGTGTATGCGAGGCTGAGAGACAGGGAAGAGAAGGAGGGCATCATCGGTTTGCTCTGATAGGCCAATCAGAAACAACTTTTACCAGTTGAGACTCAACATAAAGCAGCCTCAAAAGCTCTTTGTTAACCAGAACCACCCACAAACGTCACCAGAAACCTGTTCCCCAAGCTATTTCGGAATGCAGGCCTCTTGAAAGCCCAATTATATCTTATTACCACCTAAGCTTCACCAACCACCAAAGGTATTGAGAGAAATAAAGTATCAGGGAGCTGTTACTGGAGGTCATGTTTTATCACTTTTTTTATACCAGGAGATTTTTAAGGGTGGGAAAAGAATATGTGGTGGTCATAGTTTTTACCCACTTGGCCACTTGACTGGGCCTGTAGGCGTTGTTCTTAAGTCAAAAGCCAAGTAGAGAAGAAAAACTAGTGAAGCTAGCATTTCTGCTCTGTGCAAGGCTATTAGGCACTTTACTTATATTTCTTTACTGAATTATCACTATTACTCCAATTGAGAGATGAGGAAACCCAGGCTGAGGGTAATTGTATAACTTGCTAACTATGAGTAAATGGTAGAGCTAAGATATTTAACCAAAGATTTTTTGCTCCCAAAGTCTTAGCTCTTTCCAGTCACTCTGTCTGAGGCCCAATACATCAAGAATCCAAGACCTGTGAGTGGACGGTACGATGAAAGAGAGGTTGGCTACCATTTTGGATTTCAATTCAGTTCATTAGAGGGGTTTGCAGGAGCTCACTCTGAAGACTGATTCAGGATAGGCCATCTCACACCTGGCAGAATAAAAAAAAAGAGTTGATGGTCCCATACCCTTTAACAGGTACGGGCATAGCAAAGGAACTATGGGAAAGCCCCAGATCCACTTAGAGAAGCAATGGCTAAGCAGCAGCAAAGGCCCAGTCAGTCAGACCACATTATATTTGACATTAAGTACCCAGAAAGTTGAATAAGAGTAGTGGAAACTAGAAATAAAGCCCTATTGATTTCTGAGTAGCTGCTCACTGTTACTGTTGGTTCTCTCAATAGTTGAAATAGAGTTTTCTTGTTGAAATAGCGTGTTTAATTCAAGTAACAACTGTTGTTGTTATTGTTAGGTGCTATCAAGTTGGTTTTGACTCATAGCCACCCTATGTACAACAGAACGAAACACTGCCTGGTCCTGCACCATCCTCACAATCGTTGTTGTGCTTGAGCCCATTGCTGCAGCCACTGTGTCAATCCATCTCATTAAGGGTCTTCCTCATTTTCGCTGACCGTCTACTTTACCAAGCATGATGTTCTTCTCAGGACTGGTCCTTCCTGATAACATGTCCAAAGTATGTGAGATGAAATCTCATCATCCTCCCTTCTAAAGACCATTCTGGCTGTACTTCCTCCAAGACAGATTCGTTCATTCTTCTGGCAGTCCATGATATATTCAATATTCTTTGCCAACACCGTAATTCAAAGACACCAATTCTTCTTCAGTCTTCCTCATTTATTGTCCAGCTTTCACATGCATATGAGCTGATTGAAAACACCAAGGTTTGGGTCAGGCATAACATCTACAGATGTGTTTTTCAATGCTTCATTTTACCTCCCTCCGCACCAAATGGAGCCCTGGTGGCTCATCGATTAAGAGCTCAACTGCTAACCATAATTTCGGCAGTTGGAATCCACCAGCCTCTCCTTGGAAACCCTACGCGGCAGTTTCACTGTATCCTATAAGGTCAATATGAGTTGAAATCGATGACAACAGGTTTGGGTTTTTTTAGTCCTCACCAAATACCTAGGAATTTTGAAAAAACCCAATTATCCTGGGAGATAAAAGGAATCATCGAGTCATGTTGCTTCAGGCAAATGTTCCAGCTAGACATGGAAGAGGAGAGGGTCTTTCTCATACTAGTGGTGAGGGTCCCAGGCAAGCCAATGCTTCCAGGAAAGCCCTCTTGATGGGGTAATAGGTATGGGTCTTTCTAACAGTGTTTGATTCTGGTGCTAATAATGACTGCAAGAGGGTCTCCTCATTAAACAGATATTCTGAGTCCTGAATGAATAACCCTGGTTCCCTGAGAATGGTCAGGACCAAGAGAAGCACAGTGTTAGGTTTCCCCTGGATCTGTTATAAGGGTGGTGTCCCA
>NW_004444082.1:732495-739030 GCF_000243295.1 Trichechus manatus latirostris
CAGATCTGAGTCATGGCATTCCCATGTACAACAGAACAAAACGTTACCCGGTCCTGCTCGGTCTTCTCGCACTATATCAAACAATATTACGTCGTGATTCGTAAGGTTTCTGTTGGCTGATTTTCAGAAGTAGATCATCAGACCTTTCTTCCTAGTGTATCTTAGTCTGGAAGCTCTGCTGAAACCTACCCACCATTGGTGACCCTGCTGGTATTTGAAATATCGATGGCATAGCTTCCAGCATCACAGCAACACACAAGCCACCAGAGTACAACAAACTGACAAACGAGTGGTGGAGAGTGTAGTGGCTTCAAAGAAGGCACAGTTGAAGGGGACAGAGACTAGAAGGGCCTGGTGGCCATGTGTCCCGGGGGCTTTTTTTATTTTTAGGAAGTCAAATTTTACAAAGGGTCAGAAGTTCAGACAGTGAAGGTAGGAAATCTCCCCTGCCAGTCTGGCAAAGACATGCCCTCCCGGCAATCAATATCTGGGAGAGAAGCGTGCATGCCCACTGCTGTTCTGGAGGACAGTGCGTGTCTACTAAGACAGACTGGGGACGAGGATGAGCAGCGCACGCATTCTGCTGTTCTGGACAGAGCTCGGTGTTCTCTGACAAGCAAACAGGAAAAGCGGGGAGTCTTCAAAAAGATCGTGCAGAAACAATGAAGTCAACCTCATGCTGAAACTGCAAGCAATATACATTTTTTTTGTTTTACAAAATCCCTGAAACATTTTAGGAAAAAGGTCTGTCATCCTCAATCAGATGAAAAATTGTATTGCCTTTTTGAAACAGGAGCAAGATGTCAAAGGGAGAATGGGCTAATAGGGAATCAACAGTAAATGTGAAGAAATGGGAGAGAAAGACTGTAAGTATTCATTGAAGGAACCTAAAAATGTAATATTGAGCTAACCTGCCTGGATACAGTGAAGAGTAGAAATGACCACCTGGAAAATCATAGGCAGAAACTGAGAGAAAGGTGGGGTGAAAAAGGAAGAAGTTACAATGGAGGTTAAAGAGCGTGAGCTGTGGAGTCACAGGCATGGACTGGAATCACAACCCCACAACTTATTGCACGTATGGACTTGGACAAGTTATCATCTCAAAGTTCTTCATCTGCGAAACAGTGATAATGGTATTAAACGAATAGTTTCTTTTATAAGGCTCAGCACAAAGCTGCCTCCTAAGAGGCAGAGGTTAAAGATGTCCCAAATGTCCAACATTTTCAAATTTCTGTACCACTCCATCGTCTCTAACATCAATTACTTCCCCTCTCCTCTTCGATTTCAGTAAATCGCTGCAACATCTCACAGAACTCACGAACTGTATGTACAGTTAAGTAGTTTATTAGAGAAGTAACAGAAACAACTCAGGATGCAGTTCCTTGATCAGGACAGCCTTTTCTTGTCCTCTGTAGCTGGGCCTGCTGGGGCCTTGCTGTCACTGGTCCTGCTGGGGGCCTTTTGCCGCCAGGTTCTGCTGGGGATCTTCTGCAGCTGGGCCCTGCTGGTCTCCTGGTTCTGCTGCTTCTGCTGGTATTGCTCTTGCTAATGCTGTGTTGCGGCCTCTCGCTGTCTTCTGTTACAGTCCCTCTCTCTCTCTCTCTGTCTCCCTTTAAGCCTAGTAAGATGGCAAAACTGACCAAACCGCTCATTAAGGTTCCATATACCTTATTTGCATGCTCCCACCCCCACAAGAAACCCTAGTTGCTTGTGGTCACTTGTGGGGGTGGACTATGCAAATAAGGTGTATGGAACTCTAATGAGCGTATAGGGTCACTATAGGGTTGCTATGAGACAGAATTGACTCAAAGGCCATGGGTTTGTTTATTTTTTGGTATCTCACAAGAGTGCCATGCACCGTATTTACATTATTAGCAAGCTATCCAAGCCCCTGGAAATGCTGGTGGCACAGTGGTTAAGAGTTCAACTGCTAACCAAAAAAGGTCGGCAGTTTGAATCCACCAGGCTTTCCTTGCAAACCGTACAGGGCAGTTCTACTCTGTCTTATAGGGTTGCTATGATTTGGAATCAACTCGACAGCAACTGTTTTTTTTGGTTTTTGGATCCAATCCCCTTGGTGAGCCACAAGCACCTCATTTACATAGTACCACCCAGTCCTTTGGTGGGAGTTCCAAAGACTATGGCTAGAAGGGTCATATTAAGTAATTCACTGCACCACAGGTATCTACTCATAGTGCTATTATGGGGGATAATAAGCAAATATATGTGAGAAATTAGCAGAGCATACAGCATATAAAACCAAACTAAACCAAACCCGTTGCCGTTGAGTCAATTCTGACTCATAGCGACCCTATAGGTCAGAGTAGGACTGCCCCATAGGGTTTCCAAGGAGCGCGTGGTGGATTCAAACTTCTGACCTTTTGGTTAGCAGCCGTAGCACTTAACTACTATGCCACTAGGGTTTCCATATGGCAAATAGCACTTAATTTGGTCAAAAGGAGAGAAAGAGAGAAAGGAAGAGAAGGAGAAAGAAGCAGAGAGAATGAAAACTTGGGATTGCTTCCCAATAAGAAACGAAAACAATCAGAACAGATGGAATAATAATCAAAGACATAATGGGGGAAGGAGGTGGAGGGGAAGCTGGAGAAATTTCTTGAGCCTGGGCTACACAAAAGACCTGTGTGTGCAATTAGAAAGAACTCCTTGAGTTGAGGCATGGATGACATGAGATATTACAATATTTTTTAATTGCTTAGGATCAGGGAAAAAAATGCAACTAGCATCCAAGCAGAAAAACTAGGTTACCAACAGAGGTTCGTAAATTAGGGCGACCTCGGTGAATCATTAAATACTAGAATCTGATGAAGAAACTCCTGCCATTTTGAGGGAAATCTATCATGGCCCCAAATTATGTGCCCTGTTTTGTCATTTTCCATTTGTGAAGACAACAGAAAGATATTCTCAAATACATAAAGTTCAAGAAATATACATTACTGTGCTATTCTGGTAGAAATTGCTAGAGATGTCCTCTAACCAATAAAGAAACTAACTGATACTAATGAATGCATAATTGTGATATAAAAGGACTACGGGTGAACAATGAAACCTGCTAAACATAGCTTAAGCCTTATAAATTTGTTTAAAAACTTACTTAAAATCTCAAATTTAATATAGAATGTATTTGGTAGAAAATAGTAATTTAATAAGAAGAAACTGATCTAAAAACTCAGATTTTACTACTAAAGTCTAGGACATGAGAGATGATGTTAATAGAACTAAACCAGAAACCAAAATCAAACTCATTGCCATGCAGTCGATTCTGACTCATAGTGACCCTATAGGACACAGTAGAACCGCCCCATAGAATTTCCAAGGAGTGGCTGGTGGATTTGAACTGCCAACCTTTTGGTTAGCACCAAGCTCTTAACTACTGCACCACCATGGATCCAATAGAACCAAAACAATGCTAAATACCTCATCTCAAGTGGGGTACACAAAAGCTTCCATATCAAGGTTTTATTTTGGTGGTTAGAAAAATAGTTATTACTCAAAAAGTTAAGCACAAAATTACAATATGACTCAATTCCACTCCTAGATATACACCCAAAAGAATTGAAAGCAGGTACTCAAACAAATATTTGTACACCAATGTTCATTGCACCCAAAAGGTGGAAACAATCCAAGTGTCCATCAACAGACGACTGGATAAACGAAATGTGGTACATACATACAATGGAATACTATTCAGACATAAAAGGAAATAAAGTTCTGATAATGGTATAACATGGATGAACCTTGAAAACATTATGCTGAGTGCAATAAGTTAGTCCCAAAAGGACAAATATTGTATGATACCACTTACATGAAATATCCAGAATAGGCAAGTGTAGAGAGACCACAGTTTATTAGTGGTTACCAAGGGTGGGAGGGAGGAGGAAAGGGGAGTCATTGCTGACGGGGCACTGAGTTTCTGTTAAGGGTGATGAGAAAGTTGGAAACGATAATCCTGCCTCATTAGTATCATAGAGGTAGGATTTACAACACATAGGAAAATCACTTCAGATGACAAAATGGTGGACAATCACACAATACTGGGAATCATGGCCCAGCCAAGTCGACAGACATTTTTGGGGGACACAATTCAATCCACAACACTCTAGTTAGATTTAAAATAGAAGCTATAACTTCTAAATCAGTGAACAGGATACAAGCAGCAAAATCTGGTTTGTTAAAAAAGCCCTTAAAGCACACAAGTTGGTGAAGAAGCATAAAAAGCAGTAACATTTTAATGAGAAGGGAAAACATGCAGAATTCAATCTATACATACAGTACGATTCTAATTTTAATCTGCGTGTGTGCAGGCATGTGTATATATATGAATGCTAAAGAAAAAAGACTGAAAGGAAATGAACTGAAATATGTTGGTTTCTATGAGAACATGTGTTCACATTTAGAGAAAAGGAATCAATATAACAACAGAAGAACAAGGAGGAAGAGGACGGGGGCTGGGTGGGGAGGGGAAAGTGTCAGCTGTGTAGACAAATAACCTAGGCATTGCAGACCACCTCCCAGGCCCCGCTGTAGGAAGGCTGTGGATCTTAGCGTTTTCACACAAAGCTCAGTCATCCACAAACACTCTCCCTGTCCCGGCTCTCCTTTCCCATCTCCTGTCTTCATCAGACATGCAGGCGCCGGTCTTCGCTCTTGTCAATTGAAATTGTATGTATGGTACTAACTTAAGGTCTTATTTTTTCATGATATTTATACATTAATAGGTATATGACTTAAATGAATAATTTCCTAATGGTGGAATTCAGATGTAGGAAAAAACGACATCTGTGTCGGGCGTGCTGCCTCCTGCTCGGAACCCGCTGCCTTACCCACTGTAGAGCCTGCTCAGTGCCGGGGCTACAGTGCTCTTCAGGGTCCATGGAAGTATTTTTACATTATATTTTCTTTTAAAATTAGCAGGAAAAAAAAGAATCTTATTATAATAAATATGTAATAACGAATCCAGTCTGTATTATATTCATCTCCATACCAATGTAGTAGAGAAATAAAATTTTAATATTTTTTATGGAAGAAGAAGGGCATAAAGGCAAAAATGCTTCAGACTCACAAAAGTCATAATTTGACGCTGCAATGAATCCCTAACACCCCTCAGCTCACAGCGCCCCTGATCCCGTAACACCCCTCAGCTCACAGCACCTCTGATCCGGTAACACCTCTCAGCTCACAGCGCCCCCGATCCCGTAACACTCCTCAGCTCACAGCGCCCCCGATCCCTAACACCCCTCAGCTCACAGTGCCCCCGATCCCTAACTCCCCTCAGCTCACAGCACCCCTGATCCCGTAACACCTCTGAGCTCACTGCACCCCTGAAATCAGAGCACCCCTAACCTCTGATCCCATAACACCTGTGGTCTCACAGCACCCCTGATCCCATAATACCTCTGAGCTCACAGCACCCCTGAGATCAGAGCATCCCTGAGGTCACAGCACCCCTGATCCCATAATACCTCTGAGCTCACAGCACCCCTGAGATCAGAGCATCCCTGAGGTCACAGCACCCCTGATCCCATAACACCCCTGAGCTCACAGCACTCCTGATCCCCTAACACCCCTCAACTCACACCACCCCAATCCCATAACACACCTCAACTCACAGCACCCCATTCCATAACACCCCTGAGCTCACGGCACCGCCGATCCCATAACATGCCTCAGCTCACAGTACCTCTGATCCCGTAATACCCCTCAGCTCACAACACGCCTGAGCTCATCGCACCCCTGAGCCCACTGCGTCCCTGAACCCTTTGAATCCTACCACCCCCTGCCCTGCCTGAATCACTGACCTGACATGGCCCCAGTCACAAGCTAATATTCAAACATCTGATCAATGGTAGAAAATGTCCTGCTTACTGGTAAATTTGGTATTGCTGATCTAGAAAACAATATTGTTTGTGCCATATTTTATGTGAGGAAAGATTTTAAAACTTTTTATTGTACAGTGTCTTATACAAGAAAACGTGCACACATGAATGATCACGGAAAAGCCTGGATTTCCTCGTCAGAAGAGTTGACACAGGATCTCAGATTTAGTAGATGTAAAACCTTAGGGTTATTACTAAACTGCTCTGAGGCTCAGTTTTCTCATCTATAAAATGAGGGTAACATTTATTTATAGAGTTTTCATGTAGTTAAAATTAAACATATGCAAAGAGCCAGCACTTTGTCGATCACACAGTACTCACTCAATAAATGGCTGCTCCTACATCATGAAATGCCCAGGGCCTGACCTGTTTCAAATAAATTATATTTCCAGAGTTTACATATCTTAATGTGAGGGGCTACAATGATTAAAAACTGAAAGACACTTGCCCAAGTGATGTGTTTAATAATGTGAGACACACAATTTGGTAGGAAACGAACGAGTAGGGAGATATATACGGCTGAGAAACTGTTTCATTTTTACAAATGCATCATGCATAGCAATTAAGGCACCTATTAAATTTCAATAATCATTTTGCATAAATCAGAAACATCTGGGCTTAATTAAAATGGAAAAAGTAAC
>NW_004444082.1:739500-740407 GCF_000243295.1 Trichechus manatus latirostris
GCTGTTGAGCTGGCTCTGACTCACAGCAAGCTTATATATAGCAGAACAAAATGTTGCTGGGTTCTGCGCCATCTTCATGATAGTTGATATGTTTGAATCCATCCATTGTTGCAGCTATTGTGTCAATCCATTTCACTGAGGGTTTCCTGGACACTGTACTTTACCAAACTTGACATCCTTTTCTAGCAATTGGTCTTTACTAAGTGACGTGTTCAAACTCAGTGAGTGGAAGTCTTGCCATCCTCACTTTTAAGGAACAGCTATGGAGAAAAATAAATCCATGTTAAGGGTATTGATAGTAATATGGGCTGAGGGGTTTACAGAAGGAGTCAATTCGTGACAAAGTATTCAGAGAAGTCTTCTCTGAAGAACTGTCATTTGAGCAGAGACCTGAAGGGCATGAGGGAGCAAGATTTACATAGGTCTAGGCCGAAAGAATAGTAAGTGCAAAGGTCCTGAAGTGGGAATATGCTTGGTACGTTTGAGAAACAGATGTAAACACCAAAAATGTGTTTTACAGATCAATTCTTGCCAAAAATTAAAATTTGTAACTCCCACTCATTTTCTGTAAATAATAACAAGAAATTGTCACGCAAATATAAAAGTACCTTAAAATTTTTACTTATTAGGAAATCTTTGTTTACTGCTGTTGAGTTGTGACAAAATGATTTATCATCATAATTTCTAGTCACAGTATTTGCAGAAACCAAAGAAGAAGGTTTTACAAAGATCTACCACCCTCTTCTTCTTGCTTCCTTTTTAAATATTTCTTTCAGTTTGTACACATGAGTGTCCCCTGTTTGGAAGTAAATTACCTTTATTCCTGAAATGTTTTCAGAGTATGAAATAGCTGGCAACAGATTCATTTTCTATCTTTCCACTGTAATCCATCCTGTAGACCGGACCA
>NW_004444082.1:758640-766450 GCF_000243295.1 Trichechus manatus latirostris
TTAACCAACAAACAGGCTATGCTACAGGTAAGTTATGTTCTCACAAAGGAACGTATTGCAATTTCCTTGTTACTTACCTGACGACCCATTACAAGTCACTAAGCCAAGAACAGACGTTGCCGGGTCCTTCCCAAGGAAACCTCCCCATAGTAACTAAATGGTATCTAGCCAACAAAGATTCTTTAAACCAATCATGTCTGTCATATGTTATCTTTCCCATCTTTCCTTAATTTACTTCCTTCTGTAATAGTATATTAGCGACTCCCTGACTGTGATCCAGTGGATTCTGCTAGTCTCTTGTGCCCAGTGCATGCTGGCAGATCCGTCATTGCAATGATCGTCTTTGTCTTTGTCTTTGT
Organism: Trichechus manatus latirostris; assembly: GCF_000243295.1. NCBI lineage: Eukaryota > Metazoa > Chordata > Mammalia > Sirenia > Trichechidae > Trichechus > Trichechus manatus. The sequence continues at coordinate 759,000 of NW_004444082.1, forward strand.
CTTGGCTTAATAAAAATCTCTTTTGATTACATTTGAGTCAGGGGTCTTTTTTCCCTATGACAGAAGGCAAGATCACATCTTACTTCTTCTGTCTCCCCCGCAGTGCTGAGCACAATGTCTGAGATGCTATCAGTCTCCATGTAGCTTTGCTAAGTTAATGTTATCAATATCACGGAAATATCTATTATGACTGACAGGCTCTGATATTCTTTAATAATATTTTTAGAGTTACTGTAAGGTAAATTTCTCCTGACCAAAAAGTCCTCAATTATTATAGAAATTAAAAGGTTATAACAGCATGAAAATTAATTTGATTTTATTTGCCTCTATTGCAAATGATATATAAGCAGACATGGAAGAGGAATTCTGTCAACTGATATCCTGGTCAGTAGTGAGTCACCAAATGTCACATTTAGCAATGTTTATCTCAATTTTTGTAAGTTGGAACACAGGTGTTATGGACTGAATGTGTCCCCCAAATATATGTGTTGTAAATCCTAACCTCTATGCCTATGGTAATAATCCCATTTGGGAATGAGTTGTGTTTGTTATGTTAATGAGGCAGGATTAGTGTGGGGCATATCTTGAGTCAATTTCTTTTGAGATATTAAGAGACTGAACAAGCAAGGTAGAGGCAGAGATGGGGAAGATAGACTCCATACCACACGTCAATCACCAAAGAGCTAACAAATAAGAATCTTCCACCAGACACAACAGAGAGAGAAAGACTACCCTAGAGCTAGCACTCTGAATTTGGGACCCCTGGCCTCCTAAACTGTGAGAAAATAAATCTCTGTTAAAACCACCCACTTGTGGTATTTCTCTTATAGCAGCACTAGATAACTAGGATAACAGGAAACTATTCTTGACACTAAAATTTTCTTGAACATAATCCAATCATTGACGACTCAGAAGACACCTTAGATCTTGTGGTGTCTCTTTGTGAATGTCACTTTATTCCACTCACGGGCCAGTTAATAGAGAACCATGATGAATCATATGGTAGGCAGCAGAGAAAGATGGCATGAATACATGTGTATCATAATGGGGAATTTCATTAGTGGTAGGGAAGGGGATAAATCATATATCTACCACAAGGTCGTGAAGTAAGTTCCACATGAAATAAAAATGAAGCAGTGAAAATCTGAAAAGGGAAAACTTAAATGGAAAAAGATCATATAATATTGGAGATCATAGTATCAAGTTATCCCTGTAGCTTATATCCATCCTTGGCTTTGTAAGCAGATGTGGATATCAGGCATCCTCCTCCCACTTTCACAAGCTAAGTTGTTGAGGGGTTGAGCTGGCATGAAAAGGAAGAGATATGGCCCACCTTCTGACTGCATGTAGATCAGCTGTCCTGATCCCATAGTGCTGAGGTATGCTTTGTCTTATGCTGCTTCACCTTTCCCTTTTGTTTCCTGCTGCCCCCTTCAATTGAGTCCCACCACCAACTCCATTCTGCTTTTTCATCTCTAGCTCAACCATACCAGGCATATTTTCACACACACACCACACCAAAGCCTGTTTCAGGAAAGAATTTATCTTGAAATCCTTTGCTCTTTGGAGCAATACATGTGAGTTCACGTTTACTTCTTCTCAACAGTATTTGCATTTTAATCTTCACCTCTAGTTTTGTCTAGAAGAACCATGTCTCTTGTTAAAGGGCCTGAGAGACTAATTGGGAAAGCGGCTTTTTTTTTCTTTTTTTCAGAGAGGGGACTAACAAATAATATTTGCCATCATCATCATCATCATCATCATCACTGTATAGTTTCAAAGCTCTTGCACTGGAACTTTCTTCTCCAGTACCCTAAAATATCATCTAGAAGCTGTCAACCACTTCAGCTACTCGTAAGGCTTGTTATGACTCTACTCTTAAAAAATACTCTAAGATCTCTTCCAGCTCTAACATCACAGGGTCAATGATTCCACGGAATGGGTTCCCATAATCTTCCGATTCTATCTAATCTGAGGCCATAATTATTTATGGGAAAGTATTTAAACATAGCCTCATATATGCTCATGGCATAATACATTAACTGTTCAGTTTACGTTTCATCTGCCTAGAGTTTTGCCAGAAAGTGCAGCATAATTGAGATCTTCGGTTAAGGCACTGTATCAAAGCAGAAGCAGAAGGCTGAGGAACAGGCTTCACCTGGGATTACTCTGGACATGAATTAAGTTCACCTGCTTTGAACAGGACCAGCTCTCTTGTCAAAACTCAATGACTGAGTCGGACTGCGTATACGCCTTTATACGATGTTAACATACAATGCCTTGTACAAAATTATACCACTCTGGGCATCTTCTTTGAAATACCCGTGACACCCAGTATGACACTGGGCAGCAGGTGGCACTCTTGGGTTAGGATTTTCGCTCCTAAATAATGCAGTAACAAGGGGAAATTTCAGGTGCATTTTAAAATTTATTTATATATATTTTTTTCCCTGCCATGCCAGAAATGTACTCTATTTTCTTTAATCAGGTTCATTTGCTTCCTACTGTGTTACTTCAATTGGGTAATAGTCAATCAGACTTTCCTCCGGCTACTCACCTTCCTAGAGCAGGGTATTAGGCTTGAGTTTCCCAGAGCTTCAGACTTCTCAGTGCAGGTCTAACAGAGAGAACAGAAACTGTTTTCTGGAGAGCTGGGCGAACCTCCGGATAGCTTGCGAGTGTCCCTGCACAGACACCTCCTCAGCACAGGGCGTGTTGTGGTTATCCCAGTGCTGACGCTGTCTTCCTGACCCAAGCTCTGCTGAATCCCTCCTTAAGGCAAGTGGAGCCCAGAGGACAGGGCCGAAGGGCTTGCCCAGCTTGGATTTGGAGTGACAAGGTAAATGGGTAGGTCGTGATAACATTGTCCCAAGGGCACACTGCTGGCTTCCCAGGACAGCGCCTTAGTTCAATCACTCTGAGCACACACAGAGGAGAGCCTCTGGTCAGCTCCAGGCAGCACTGGGCTATTGTTTCATTCATTCATTCTTTCATCCATTCATCCATTCATCCATTCAGCAAGTACTTAAACAAAGCTTCATATATGCTCATGGTATAAGTCAGGATCCAGGCAGGGGACAGAAACCACACCAGTTATTTTAAGAGAGAGAACTTTATACAAGAAATTGCTAACTATACATAAAGTTGTCAGCTGTGTCACTAAATTGGCAAAAAGAGAATGCTAAGGTATCTGGCAGGCGGTAGCAGTGGACAGCTGCTACCCCTGTGGCTGGCTTATCGGAACCTAAAAGCTCAGAGGAGGCCCCACAGAGCTGGGACTCAGACCTTGGAGGGGCAGGCACTGCTTGGCTGGGGCTGGTGTCTCTCAGTGGATGTGAGGAGGTTGGCTCTGTGAGAGTTAGACCAACTGCAAAGTGGGCTCAACCACAATGGAAAAAAACTGCTGGTGTTGGGATGAAGAAGTGTCGCTAGGGTGCCCCTCACAGGAATAGGAAGGCCACAGGGAGATCAAGTCCTCCTTTCTCCTCCCTCCTTGCAGTTTCCCTCCAGTGCTTTCCACTGACAGAGCAGGCAGGAAGCTGATTGGGCGGCAGAAAGGTGGTCCACCAGCCCAGCCCCGACACCACCCACAGAGCCCAGACGGTGAGAGCCAATGGCTGAGTCACTGGCACACAAGCACAACTTCACTCTCCCCTCCCCAGGCTTCACCCTAGGCTGCAGGATGAGAGAGGGATGGCGCTGAATCCCCTCACAAAGCCCTCTGTCACGGGCCTCTGAGCCTCGAGGAGAGAATGTGGTCAATGGATCTATTTCCTTTCATTGCTCCACTATGATTTACACAGTTTCACTAAAAACTGCACTGAAGCGTAACTTATCTCCTCTCGTTTGCTAGAAGATTTCTATAAAATTTCCTCAGTCTATCTTTTTACTCCTCCTCCACCACCACTATGTCCTCATGTTTTCTTTTATTTATCTACTTATTTTTATTTTTAAAAAATATTTTATTGTGTTTTTGGTGAGTTTACACAGGAAATTGGGCTCTCGTTTAACAATTTCTATACTTTTGTTCAGTAACATAAGTTACATTCTTTGCAATATATCAGCATTCTCATTATTTCCATTTTGGTTATTCTGTTTCCATTAATCTAGCTTCCCTATTTCCCCTTGCCTTCTCACCTTTGGTCTAGGGTAAATGTTAACCATTTGATTTCATCTAGACGATTATTTTAGGGAGCACAGTACTCACGGGTGATGTTATTTATTGCATGGGCCAATCTGTCATTTGGCTGAAAGGTGACCTCTGGGAGTAGTTTGAGTTCCAAATTTTAAGAGTCTCAGGGTGATAATCTCAGGGGTTCATCTAGTCTGTACCAGTACAGTAAGTCTGGCCTTTTTTTAGGAATTTGAGTTTTGTTCTACATTTTTCTCCCATTCTACCTGGGACCATCTATTGAGTCCATGGTCAGAATGGTCAGTAGTGATAGCTGGGCACCATCTAGTTCTTCTGGTCTCAGAGTAGGCGATGTTGTTGTTCATGTAGACCATTGGTTCTGTAGACTAGTTTCTTCTTTAAGTCTTTGGTTTCCTTCTTTATCTTTAGATCCAGATGAGTAGAGACCAATAGTTGTATCTTAGATGGCTGCTCACAAGCTTCTAAGACCCCAGACACTAGCAACCAAGCTAGTATGTAGAACATTGTCTTTATGAACCTTATTATGCCAAATTGACCGAGTCGCCCCAGGAGACTATGGTCCTAAGCCCTCAAACCCAGTAGATCAATCCCATGGGGTGTTTGGTTGTGTCTTGAAAGTATCCATAACTGTGCCCCCTATGTGTTTTATTTTATACTTGAAAATATAAGCAGCACACATAAACTTGTATATACATATGCCTATAGTTATTTATATATGCCTTCCTGTGCATATTTATGCATACTTATATATCTATATAAACAAACATATATTTTATTTGCTATTACCGTTGTTGCAAAATTGTATATCCTCCAATGAATTTTTTTTTACAAATTTCCAGATAAACTGTTCATTGACATTAATTACATTTATCACGATTTGCCAGTGTTCCCTTTAATTGTCTATACCCTTCTGTTTGTGTTACTATGCTTGTGCTATGCTCACTACTTCCACACTCGGAGCCACATTTCCCGTCACCAAAAGTAAGAAGCCTCTAAGTTCTAAAGCCTACTTACCCCTCTCCCCTCTTCTCCCTTGTAACCACCAATGAATATTGGTCTCTCTGTATTTATGTATTCTTGTCTTCTTATAAAAGAGGGATCATACAATAATTGTCCTCATATGCTTGACTTATTTGACTTAGCATTATGCCCTCCAGGTCCATCCATGTTATATGTTTTGCAGATTCATTATTGTTCTTTATGGTTGCACAGTATTCCATTGCATGTATGTACCACAATTTGCTTAGCCATTCATCCGTGAATGGTCACTTCAGTTGTTTCCATTGTTTTGCTATTATGAATAAAGCTGCAATGAACATAGGATGCATATATCTGGTGGTGTCAGTAGTTTTAGGTCTCCAGGGTATCGTGCTAGGAGTGGGATTGCTGGATTGTAAGGTAGCTCTCTTTCTAGTTTTTTGAGGAAGCACCAAACCATTTTCCATAGTGGTTATACCATTTTACATTCCCAGCAGCAAAGAATAAGGATTCCAATCTCCCCATCCTCGCCTGTTCTTTTAATCAGTGCCATTTTAGTAGGAAAGAGATAATATCTCATTGTAGTTTTGATTTACATCTCTCTAATGCTAATGATTGTGAGCATATTTTCAGGTGATTGTTGGCTGCTTGGATATCTTCTTTCGTGAAGGTTCTGTTCATGTCCTTTGCCCATCTATAATTGGGTTGTTTGTCTTTTTGTTGTTGAGTTTTTGATGTTTTCTATAAATGTTGGCGATAAGACACATATTTGATATGTCTTTCTGAAAATTTTTCCCAGTCTGTAGGTTCTCTTTTTAATCTTTGATAATCTATTTTGATGAGCAAAGGTTAAAATTTTTATGAGATCTCATTTATCTATTTTGTCTTTTTCTATTCGCACATTTGTTGTAATGCTTGTTACCCTGTATTTACAGAAGATTAAGTATAGGACCAGGCAGTGTTTTGTTCTGTAGTATATAGAATCGCTATAAGTCAGAACTGACTCAACGGCACCTAACAACAACAAGGTCCCAAAGTCTTTTCCCTATGTTTTCTTCCAGGAATTTTATGGTTTTAGGTTTGACGTTTAGGTCTTTGATCCATTTTGAGTTAGTTTTTGCGTTTGGTGTGAGGTATGGTCCTGTTTCAATTTTCTGCGGATGGATATCCAGTTTTGCCAGCACAGTTTATTAAAGAGACTGTCTCTGCCCACTGGATGGACTTTGACCTCTTGTCAAAGATCAGTTATCCATAGATGTTTGGGTTTAGTTCTGAGTTCTCAATTCTATTCCACTAGTCTATGTGTCTATCACTGAACCAGTACCAGGCTGTTTTGATTACAGTGGCTGGATAGTATGTTTTGATATCAGGGAGCGTGAGGCCTCTTGCTTTGTTTTTTGGCTATTTGGGGTTTCTTTCCTTTCTATATGAAATTGCTTATTAATTTTTCCATTTCAGAAAAGATCGTTGTTGGGATTTGTATCAGGATTACATTGAATCTGTAGATGGTTTTAGTTAGTATTGATGTTTTCCTATATTAAGCCTTCCTATTTATAAGTACGGGATGTCTTTTCATTTATGTAGGTCTCTTTTAGTCTCTTGTAGCAGTGTTTTATAATTCTCATTGTATAAGTCTTTTATGTCCCTGGTTAGGTTAATCCCTAGGTATTTTATTGATTTGGAGGCTACTGTAAATTATTTGTTTTCTTGATTTCTTTTTTGGAGTAGTATTTGTGAGTGTAGAGGAACCCAATTGATTTTTGTGTGTTTATCTTGTATCCTGAAACATTGCAAAATTCTTCTATTAGTTCCAGTAGTTTTCTTGTGGAATCTTTAGGGTCTTCTATATACAGGATCATATCATCTGCAAATAGTGATAATTTTACTTCTTCTTTTCCAGTATGGGTACCTTTGATTCCCTTTTCTTGTCTTACTGGTCTGGGTAGGACTTCCAGTGCAATGTTGAATAAGAGTTGTGATAATAGTCATCCTTGTCTTGCTTCCATTCTCAGAGGGAAGGTTCCCAGTCTTTCTCCATTGAGTATGATGTTGGTTGTTGGTTTTTCATATATGCCCTTAATTATGTTGAGGAATTTCCCTTCTATTCCTATTTTGCTGAGAGTTTTTATCAGGAAATGATATTGAATTTTATTGAATGCCTTTTTTGCATCAATTGATGTGATCATGTGGTTCTTTTCCTTTGTTTTATTTATGTGGTGGGTTATGTTGATTGATTTTCTGATGTTGAACCACCCTTGTAATTCTGGTATGAGTTCCACCTGATCAAGTAGTATGATTTTTTGATATGTTGCTGCAGTCT
>NW_004444082.1:766550-785980 GCF_000243295.1 Trichechus manatus latirostris
TAATTTTTTTTTTTTGTGATGTCTTTGCCTGGTTTCAGTATCAGAGTTATGCTGGCTTCACAGAAGGAGTTTGGTGCTGTTCCTTCTTCTTCTACATTTTTGAAGAGATTGAGTAGGATTGGTGTCAACTCTTCTCTGATAGAATTCTCCAGTGTAGCCATCTGTTCCTGGTTTTTTGTTGTTGTTGGAAGTTTTTTGATGACATCTTTAATCTCTTCTTTTGTGATGGGTCTGTTTAAATTTTCTACCGCTTTTGTGATAATTTGGGTAGGTACTGCGTTTCTAGGAATTTGTCTATTTCCTCTAGGTTTTCAAATTTGCTGGAGTGTCAGTGTTCATAGTAATTGTTTATGATCTTTATCTCTGATGGATCAGTTGCAATGTCACCAATTTCATTTCTTAATTTGGTTATTCGCCTCTTCTGGATTTTTTCTTTTGTCAGTCTAGCTAGTGGTTTGTCTGTTTTGTTGATCCTTTCCAAGAACCAACTTCTGGTTTTGTTAATTCTTTCCCAATTATTTTTCTATTTTCTAATTTATTTATTTCTGCCCTGATTTTTGCTATTTCTTTTTTTCTGGTTGCTTTTGGCTTCTTTTGCTCTTCCTTTTCTATTTGTTCAAGTTGTCGGTTTAAATTAGTGATTTTGGATATTTGTTTGTTTGTTTTTAATGTAGGAATTTATTGCTATAAATTTCCCTCTGAGTACTGCTTTGCTGGGTACCAAAGATTTTGATATGTTGTGTTTTCATTTTCATTTGATTCTAGGAATTTTTTAATTTCACTTTTGATTTCTTGTATGACCCAATGATTTTTCAGTAGTGTATTATTTAGTTTCCATGTAAATTTTCCCCCTTATTTATTCTGCTGTTGATTTCTTGTTTCATACCGTTATGGTCTGAGAAGATGCTTTGTATGATTTCAATCTTTTAAATTTGTTGAGACTTTTTTGTGTTCTAGCATATGACCTATGCTGGAAAATGATCCTCATGTGCTGGAGAAGAATGTGTATTGTTCTGATGTTAGTGGAGTGTTCTATATACATCTGTTAGGTCCAATTGGCTTGTGGTTTTATTTAAGTTCTCAATATCTTTAATGATTTTCTTTTTAGATGTTTCGACTATAACTAAAAACAATGTGTTGAAGTCCCCTACTATTACTGTAGAGTTGTCTATTTCTCCTTTCATATTAGTCAGAATTTGTTTCACATATTTTTGTACATTTCTGTTAGGGGGCATGTATATTTATAATTGTTATATCTTCTTGTTGAATTGTCCCTTTTATTATTATGCAATGTCCTTCTTTATTTCTTGTGACAGATTTTGATTTAAAGTCTATTTTGTCTGATATCAGTATGGCCACCCCTGTTCTTTTTGTTTACTGGTTGCATGGAACATTTTTCTCCATCCCTTTATTTTCAGTCTGTTTGTGTCCTTGTGTCTAAGATGGGTTTCTTGTAGACAGCAGAATGATAGATTTTTTTTTTTTTAATCCATTCCGCAACTCTCTGCCTTTTGCATGGAGCAGTTAGACCATTTACATTTAAGATTATTACTGAAAATGAATTTCTACCTCACTCATTTTGTTGTTTGCTTTTTGAGTGTTTCACATCTAGTTTGTTTATTATACTGATTTTTCTGTTTTTGTTTATATTTGGATGCTTTTTTGTATTGAGCTTTTTTGTTAACTTGCTTCTTTTCTCTTTAGTGTTTCTTCTTAGTGATTTCTTAGAGGTTACCACATATGTTACATTACACTACTTACAATTACTACAGCGTTTAACGTAAGAATAACTGTTAACATACAACTTTAACATAATAAATCTATTCCCGACATGCTGCTCCCCACTTCCATTTCTGTTGGCGTGTCTTCATTAACATCCGTATACAATCTATATTCGATAGTTTTAGTTTGTACTTACTTCTAAGTGTCCTTGCCTTTCCATTTGGAGTACTCCCTTGAGTAATACTTGCAAAACTGGTCTGGTAGTGGCAAATTCTGTTTGTTTGGGAATGTCTTGATTACCCCCTCATTTCTGGTGGGTAATTGTTTGGGTTCGGTATTTTATATACATCGCTCAATTGTCTTCTGGCCTCTAGAGTTTCTGGAGAGAATTCCACAGTGACTCTTATGAAAGAATGGTATTTTGAATTGCATTTTTCTATTGCTGCTTTCAAAATTCTCTCCTTGTCTTTGGTTTTCAAGAAATGTATTAGAATATGCCGCAGAGTTGATCTTTTTGTGTCTCTTCTGATTGGGATTTGTGTAGCTTCCTGTATCTGCAAACTTGGTTCTCTGGTCAGATCTGGGAAATGCTCTCTGATTATCTCTTGGAAAATTGTTTCTAAGCCTTTATTGTTGTTATGGTGCTCTGGTATTCCAATAATTATAATGTTAGATTTCTTAACTGAATCCACATTTCTTTGTGGGTATGTTCGCTTTTATTTGTTCCTTTGTTTCTTTTGAGAATTGATAAGTTCAGATATTTTGTCTTCTAATTCAGATATTCTATCTTCTGTTTGTTTGACTCTTGTTGAGTATTTCTCTTGTTTTTTCTAATTCAGATGTTTTATTCTTCAGTTTCAGTAGTTCTTTGTTTTTATTTTTGTTTTGTTGTTGAATCTCTCATTTTGATCCTCCATTTACTTCCTGATCTCCACTAGTTTGTTTTCTGTTTTTTTTTTTTTTTTTTTTTTTTGCCTTCTTTAAACATATTTAGCACCTAGTCTGAAAATTATCAATTCTTGCATTATTCTGGCCTTCATAGGAGAGATTTTCTCTTCTTCATGTTATGCTTCAGAGCATCCTTTCTCTTATGCTTTTGTGTTTTTTAGTAGTTTTTGTTGAACTTGAGCCATTTTGTTAGCTTTTCTTTAAATTTTTTATTCTGATTATTGTGGGAAATTCAAGTGATCTGTATGCTTGGTCTCTGGGATTCAATATGCATGTGCTGGAGTAGGGGGAGTTTCGCTGGACATCTCTGCTGTTGTGAGCAGTGCAGATAGACTTCACTGTGATGATGGTGAGTGTTTTTGTTTTTTTTATCTTTTTCCTCATTGGCACTCCTGCACTGGCACACCCATTACCCATGGTGTCTTGGTGAGGGCCACCTCCTGCTTTCCTATTAGTCTGGGCAGTTCCCCTCACCCTGTTGCCCTTGCAGCTCTTCCCAGCCCTAGTTCCTATAAGTTTTTCAGGCCTCAGTGAGGTTCAACAGTACTCTCACACATGCAGCTCTGAGGTCTTCCTTTGCCCCCTCCCACTTGTGTAGCCCAAGAACTCCCACAGCCAGTTTACACCACCTTAAAAAAATCCTGCTAGAGTTACCTCAGATAAGTTCCTTTCTGTGTTCTCTGCTTAGAGTGTTACCCAGTCCTGTCCCAAAATGGCTGCAATGAGCTCACGCTCCCAATGTTAGCGGGTAGGATCTCTCAGTTTCTGTGCTGACTCCATTCTTCCTCTCCTCTGCTTCGGGACTCACCCCAATTCTCCAATTCCTCAGCTTCTGTCTGGAGTTCTGAGATCTCAGTCTGTGCTTGTTTTTATTCATTGTTCAGTGTGTTAGTTGCTGGTGGAGTAGATGGGAGTGTCCACCCACTTTGCCATCTTGCTCCATCCCCCTCATGTTTTCTTACTATAGTTTTACCCTTCAGACAAATAAGATACCAAGGGAGGAAAGCATGTCAAGATGTCATTGCTGGTCTTTTGTTAAATGTAAATGCACATGTTGAGTTGAATTAATGCATTTCTAAACTAGACACAGTGACTTCATTTTTCGACAGCTTTCATTATGATAATAATATCTCTACTGTTAGTCTAATAGGTGTGACAATATTGGCATTTCCATCCTTTGTTAGGATTTTTACTTACAATTTTTTTTTTTAATTCAGGAAAAGTAGACAAGAAAGGGATTGGGGAGAAGGAGAGAAAATAAAAAGAGAATGGAGAATTATTCTGATGACTACTTGGCCATTGTTTTTTATCTGGGAAATGCATTAGATGATAAGCAACAATAGACAGCACCAATAAGAATTGCACAGTGGCTAAAGGTAGGAAGCAGGTGGCTGGTAAAGGGAAGACACCAAACTAGAAGTGTTTAAGATGGAGGTTGTTCTGGGTATTGTGATTGGCAATATACCCCCTTTTGTGTTCTTTCTTAGGTTTCATAGGCCAGAAACTTAGACGCTGCCTTTTCCCTCACTCTTGCCAGAAGTGTTCAGCATACCTTTAATTGATTTAAATTCCACCAATAAGACACACTCACTTGATATTTGGAAGTTGGAAAGGACACAGAAGCCCTTTTTTTCTTCCTCTGGCAGCTGTTGTTGTGGCTCTGCCAGCCAGCCTCAGTCTTGACATCACATTTGCCTCATCTCCTTTGAATCAGTCCTCCAGAGGATCAGAGAAACCTGCAGCAATTGTCTGTAGGTTCCTGATTCTGGGCACCATCAGCTTTTATCTCTTTAATGACATGCTGAAAGCTAGGGTGATCCACAGATTTTCCCTCCTTTAGGTTTCCAGTGGTTTTATAAGCACCTAATTCCCTCTCTTCAATATCTTCCTGTTTAATCCACCTAAAGTGGTCTTGGCTGTCCTGATCAAGCCCATACTGATTCAGAGGTATGGGGGAGGGACAGTTACAAAGGCACATTCCATCATAAAGTCATTTTCTCCAATGAGCTAGTCCTATTTTGCCATGCTAACTAGACAGACAAGCTTCAAGATGCTCAAGAGATTATATTCTCTATATTTTTTGATGATCAAACTTGGGTTTGGACAAATCTTGAGAGATTCAGAAACTTCTTCCTGCTGGTACAGAATCAGAATATCCTTACAGTATCTTTAACATACAAGGGATGACTGAGGTGACTGTGAGGAAGAAATGATTACTTTTTTTTTTTTGTTAGTATGAGCCAAATCAGAGACAAGGAGATGGTCTCCTCTTTCCTTACGGATGACACTAACTGAGAGTCACTTTTTATGTAGTACATCTGGCTCAAGTCCTTTATGAAACGTGAAATTTAATATTCCTCCCTGGAATGAAAATACATCTCTTTAGAAGCTGTTCACTATTTCACTCAAGATGTTAGTAGTCATAGGGGATGGACTGAAGTGACCACTTCAGCGCTGTCTTCCCAGGGGCTCTTGATAACGTAGGAAGTAATTTAGTCCCTGAAACTTTAAATTGTTTGAAACAGCAACTGTCACGAATACATTTTCTCTTTATTTCCCCTTCTTGTTTTCTGTTTAATCTGTTTAAAATATGCATTATCTCATGAGTTTATAAATATAATATTGTTATATAAATTGCAGAGGGTTAAACAAATGCTTATAATTTCTTGAATAAATTTTTTCCATGGAAATACTGAAAAGAATGTTCATCAGGATCTGTCAGGATTACTGGCCAGAGCAACAGTCTGGTTGGAGGCAACCTCATTCATTTGATAGTGGGATTTCTGAGCAAGGGTCATGCTGAACCATACAGACCAATTTGCAAGGTTAGGGCCCATTCATTTGAGTATATTTTAATGTCATAGCTGAGAGGCCTTTTTGATAATACTTAATATCTGTTTTATGCTATTTTCTATTCTTAGGTGTTATCACATTAATTATCTCACTGATAGGTGGTTGCGATGATAGTAGCCCCCCTCTCCCATTTGACCATATTGGAAAAGGACAGTCTTCTCTTTATAGCAAGGAGAGCAGATACCACTTTTTGGTTTGGCAAAGACCAGGATTAGTACAGAGCCTGCCTAATAATCCTTAGTTCAACTAAAGAGTAAGACAAAAAGAAAAACCTAAAACTTACAAAAAATAACAATGAAATACTTCCAGCTATTTTAAAAGTCTAAAGGGGTAAGAGGGATAATAACTTTATCCTGTAACTTAAAGAGTTGGGACTCCGTTTGGTAACAAACTCTAGCCAGCCTCCAAGTTCCTGAGCAAGGACCACAGCTACCAAGGGTTTTCAGTGGGCCGTCAGATCCCATCAATCTCCTCCTCTCCACAGCCCTACAGTACCAGTGTCTCTCCATGAGTGACGGTGGACTAGTGCATGGTGCCCAAGATCACATTCTCTTAATTGAAGTGTTTTGTCTTATCTCCTTGGCTAGATTGAAAGATTCTTGGGAACAGAAACTATGCCGAGAACCACACACAACCACTGATGCTATCCTGCCTGACAGCCTGGCTCGCTTGGGACTGACCCAGAACACCACGGACCACTTCTGGTCCCCTGCCACCAGCCTTCCCTGGTGTATCCTCTCACAACTCTTTCACAGGAAGGGGAAAGAGCCAACACTCACTTCAAGACAGTGTCCCATGTTTCTGCAACCATTCACCACCACCACCCAGCTCTCCAGAGTCTAGGTCTTCAGCCTAACACATGAATGAACAAAAGAAGTATTCACTCGTGTAATTGGGAAGAACATTAGGAGAGATGCCTTAGGGAAGGCTGGATACGGCAGTGATGTCTTTCTCTCTCTCTCTTTCCAGCTCATCTTTGCTTATCTTGGTGAGTTGGCTTCTTTCCCTTCTAATCAAACAGATTATATCCACTTGGAATGGGACCCTGCTAAAAAAACAAGTTTGTGTCGTGTCGAAGTAGTGAGCCCAGAAGAAACTGAGCCTCTTGCTCCTGCTTCAGTGTATAAAACTCCCAGGGAAGGTGTCTCATTGACCGAGCTTGGGTGGCTGCTCACTGCTCTGAGCAATCGTGGGGCACAAGGGCTGATGCTATGATCTTTCAGGCTGGTTAGTCAGGGTTCTGGAATGGTGATTGGTAGCCTCACCAGAAACAATCAGAACTGAGGAAAAGCAGTCCGCCAAAAGAATGGGCTGCTGTTGACATACGAATAGTAATTTTTATGAAGAGTCAACATCTTGCTAATGGAGAAAAATTTCTCATAATAATAAAGGATACAATAAGCGATAATGAATACTAGACCCCTTATATAAACCTTTCTGCACAACTGCCCCTGGTAAATTCCCCTGGAGTGAGCAGGAGAATTCAGTTCAGAGGCAACCCTATTTGGCAGAAGAAAAAGCAGGGAGGAATCCTACACAACAATTGTCAGCCCTTAATATTGTGGCTGGCTCAAGGCAACAGTATCTGTCACTCAGCTTCAGGAACATCTGATACACCTTTTTCATGCTGAGAGCTAATTGCCCTATTTTCAAACCCAGAACTGTCCCTCTTGTGATATTTTTCCGATCACAATGATATATTTGTCTAGCCAGTAAGCATTGCCAAAGCCATAGCTATTTTGGAGAGTAGTATGGGGTGGGAGCAGGGGAATTATTCGTCAATACAGTAAACAGAAGGAAATGCTCTCTGAATAAAAAAGTTACAAAGCAACAGCATGCTTTCTTTAATAACACACATATGATAATAAAAATTGTTTGCTATCCAATTTTCTAATCTTCATGAAATGAATACACTCAATCGTGGAAGTTATACAAGAATGGCTTACTTCAAATATTGCAATGAATACACTACAAAAGTAAGTAAGTGAGAATCCAAGTGTAGTAGACCAGTATTCTATAACAACACTTCTTTGTAACAATCCACAGGTAAGACACAGGAGATCAATACAAACCAGGGAAATAGGTATGTAAAAATAAATATGGACCATTGTAGAACATTAAATTGGATCCATATTTCTACACTCCCCCCCCCAAAAAAAATATTATTTTTATTATTTAGGAAAAAAGGAATAATAGATTCTCACTTTAACCTCTACTTTGACTTACTAATTTATTACCATGTATAAACATTCTGTCAAGAGGTATACTGAATACAAACAAAGCATGAAACATTGTCCTCCAGGAGATTACGGTCTGGTTGAGGAGGTAAGTTACATCCAATGTGTACCTGTTGTCATAGAGTCAATTGTTATGCATGGTAACCCCATGTGTGTCACAGTAGAACTGTGCTCCATGGGGTTTTCAATAGCTGTGACCTTTCAGAGGTAGATCACCAGGTCTTTCCTCCACAGCACCACTGTATGGATTTGAACCACTAACCTTTCAGTCAGTAGCGGAAAGCAAACCATTTACACCACCCAAGGACCTATCCAGTATACACATACTTTAAAAGTAGGCAAAGTAGATTATGTGTCTTATGCATGGAATACAGAGTATTTTCCTCTGGAATTTAGAAGAAGAAAGAAAACAGGGCAAAATTTTTAGAGGTGTCATTTGAAATTGGCATTGAAATATGGATGAGGATTCCATAAACGAAGATACAAAGGGGTGGAAGGGAAGGGTTGTGCACAGGAAAAGCATGGTAGAGTAAGGCAAATAACTGAATTTGAAGGGAGCAGAAAGTTCAAGTAGAAAGTTAAGGAAGATGGAGCTAGAAAGGGAGATGGTGCAGATGGAAGGGAGCCATTGGAATTTTTTAAGAAAAGGAGTGCAGTAGTCAACATGGTGACTTAAGAAAATTAATCTTGTCCTTGCCATGCAGAAGATATGGGAAGAGAAGAAGCTGGGAGCATTGAGAGGGGTTAGTAAGCTAACTAGGGCTTGAGTATAATAAGGGCTTATATTAGGATGGTTGCCATGGGCATGGAGAAGAAAGAATCAGTCTAGAACCATGAGGAAGGGAGAATTGACAGCTCTTGGTGAGAGGTTGGATGTGTGGGGAAGAGAGAAGCATGCGAGGTGAGACGCACTGTAGAGATTGCTTTTTCTAAAAGTTAACTGATGAAAGGAAAGGAAGAAAAAGAGTCAGGATGGTGACAGAAGATAAGAGCGTTGTTTGCATAGGAAGAGTTCATGATGTCTGTAGACAAAGGAGGAGGAGACAGGAGACAGAGAAAAATGATCTAGGGAAAGCACAGTGAAGAGATTAGCACTAGCAAACTAATTAACTTCAGATACGGGGAGAGGGCACATTTTCCTTTTAGTTAAGACAAGAGAAAATAAAAGAGTACAGATGATTGCAAAGAGACATTAAAATGTAAAAGAGAAAACAAAGGAACTCACACCTGGTGGTCTCAATTTTCTTGGTAAAGCTCAAGGCAAGATTAGTGGAAACATCTGGATTAGTTAATAAAATTGAGTTTTATGTTTGGGAGTCAGAAAATTGTGTTGTAGTGCCAGCTCTGGTGGAGATCTTGAGAACTCCATGCAAACGTCCCTGCCTGTCTTCTGCTCCCTGGGAAGGAATGATACTTATCCTGACTCCACGTGAGATACGTATGTAAAAGCATTTTGCAAACTATAAAGTCCTCTAAAATCAGTGGTTAAACATTTGGCTGCTAACCAAGAAGCTGGCAGTTCAAATCCACCAGGCAGTCCTTGGAAACACTATGGGGAAGTTCTACTCTGCCTTATGGGGTCGCTATGAGTCGGAATTAACTCAATGGCAGTGGGTTTCTTTTGGGGTTTTATTACCATCATTTTATTTTAGGTATTATGTGAGTGTAAAGATTACCCACAGGTAAAGCAGCCCTTCCAGGACCATCCTGGATCCAAATGGACCTCATCCTTCAGATGACCTGGGGCCTCCTTGTAGGAGAAGACTGGGCTAAAATAGACCTACCCAAGACCAGGCTGGCAGAACTCCCCTCCCAAACTGGGCCAGAAGGCATTTTCTACCATTGGAACTTGAACCTGGTACTTTGATAACACAATGTACTGAAGCATCTCATCACATTGTCTAAAGTAATTTAGTGCCCACACAGTGAGAGTTATCATGAATCTAGCTGCTAGCACTTCATAAATTACTTCGGTTTCTTGCACTTTTACATCAGGATGTCATATTTCTTTCTATTCTAATATATCACTTCAGGACACAAAGTCACTCCAAAATTTTAGAAATATAGAGAAGATTCTTCACTTCTTTGATACTTATCATTACTCAAAAAATTACCACTATTACTCTCCAACTGATGAACAGGTTGGTTTCCAAAACTTTGATGTCAACTATTTTCCCTGGGATGAAAATTTTCTATCATAAAAATGATATACATGTTGGTTAGGTTTCTAAGTCAGACTACAAAAACTATATAACCCTAAAATACAGTGAGACCCCAGTTTTAATGGTAGCACCCTGAGCAAGGGATTCTGGGACATATGTTATAGTACCTAGGACTCTATATATTGCAAATACCAGAACACTTAACCCACGCTGGCTTGGAAAAGAGAATTCATGTCCTCAGGTAAAGAGAAGGAACCCAGGGATTCATACTTTTCAAGATGATATGATCAGGATGCTGGCTCCTTTTCCCTGAAATACTTTAGGTTGCCCTCTTCTGGCATCAGCTTTGCCTTTGGACTGACTCCCTTCATAGCAGTAAAAATGATAGCATTTCAAACATCCCAGCCTTACACCACGCTGTCCAAAGCTAGTGAAAGTGTTTCCTTCATCTGCTGGCTTTCTCAAAAGCCCGAAGAAGATTCTTTTTCAGATGAATACATCTCATTGCCTCAAATTGGGTTATATGTCCATTTCTAAACTATTTCCACAAGATAGGATGTGCTCATTGACTTAAGCCAATAGGGGAATGGGAGTAGTATCAACTTTCCCTGGAACTCTTGTACTATAAGGGTGAGGCCTCAATACCTGAATGAAAAACAGTTTACCATCATGAAAAGGAGGGAAGGATGGAATTCTGGAGAGCCAAGTACAGCAACCCTATTCAATACACATGTGCCATAGCAAGAAGAAAGAGGAAGAAGTGTTTTAGTTCCATTTTCTGATACAAAGCCAGCTTGTAAACATCCAACTTCTCCACGTCCCCACGTCTGTCTCCTCAGCATACCATGTTTTCAAGGAGGCCAAAGTAGTCCACATCAAAACTTGTAATTTAAAGACTCATACAGAATAACCCAATCAATCCCCCAGAGTATTTGACACCACCCACTCCTTTCTTCCATAAGCCCCCCGACCAAGTTGGTATTGCTGATCTCAGTTAACTAGAAAGAAGATAGATAAAGTCACACTAAGCCTGATAACTCACTAACTCAGATATTTGTGTTTTTAAGGTAAATTCTTAATTCCACCCTCAACATCTCAATACATTACAGGTTAGTGAAATCTCAGGCAGCATGAGGATAAAAGTACAATGCCAGGAGGATACCATGGAGACAGAGATAACAAACAGCCCAGCTGTGCCTTGGTCCGGTTATGCCTGAGTGCCTTCCTCTGGGTATGTTTTTCTTACTATTCCTTCTGTTCATACAACTTCCTCTTCCTCCACTTTTGAGTTCACAGAAATCCTAAAAGCTCTAAGCGGACTCTGAAAAACATGCTTGGCCGGGACAGCAGAGGAAATGAGTAGGTTAGGGGACTGTCACATTTTGATATGAGTTATGGGCTCCTTCCATATTCATTCATCAAGTAAAGGCCACTGCATGGAATTATAGAAGAATTGCTAGATAGACACATGATAAATGATAGATATAAACACACCATATCTCATCAGTTTAAGTCACCACCGGTTATAAGATGCACCATTATTTTATATAACTCCAAGAAAGGAAAGGAGCCTTGGTGGCACAGTGGTTAAGAGCTCGGCTGCTAACTGGAAGATCAGCAGTTCGAATCCACCAGCTGCTCCTTGGAAACTCTATGGGGCAGTTCTACTCTGTCCTATAGGGTCGCTATGAGTCAGAATTGACTCAATGGCAACGGTTTTGGTTTTTCAGGTTTTAAGAAAGGAAAACATGCTGCTAATTACATGAGCCATCAATTGAAAATGCACTCCAATTTTAGTGTTAAAAATGAAAAAACGGTGTGTTTTAGATTTGGTGGAATATAGTATGCACATTTTTTGCAAAATTAGATTACGCTCTAACTAATTTAACTGCAATATGAAATAAATAGGTGGGAGTAACAATATGCCAAGGAGATGTCAAAGGACACTCTCATTGTAATTCAGGAGTATCCTTGCAGGTGAGGGTTTGAGGAGTTGTTTTTCCTTTTCACTAAATATCAGAACAAGTTTATTTTATTTTATTTTTTTTCCCATTTTTGGGCCTTCAGATCATTTATTCATAGTTGTCTTTGTCAGGGTTCTCTAGAGAACAGAACCAATTATATACATGTATACACACACACACACACATATATATACATATGTATATGTAGAGGGAGAGAGAAACTGACAGACAGACAGAGAAAGAGAGGTTTACCTCAAGGGGTTGGCTCATGTGATTGCTGGAGGCTCACAAGCCCAAAATCCATAGGTCAGGAAGCAGACTGAAGACTTTAGCACGCTTGTGTCCCAAGATCCATAGGTCAGATCCATAGGTCAGAGTGGAGAGAAAGAGAATAAGTTCTGCCAAAATATCTGTTTAGAGTCTGGGGGCAGACCATACCCTAAGGAAACACCCTTTACAACTGATTGCATTATGCTAGATCTATTTTATCGAACAGCAACTAATCTAGTGTTTGGCCAAACCATTGGGAAGCATAGCCTAGCCAAGGTAACACATAAAATCAACCATCACAATAGTATATGAGCACATGTTATACACAGGTACCTGTGCTAGGCTGTGTGGAAAGTACAAAGTATAGAATATGGTACAAACCCTTAAAATGTTTATCACTTAGTTGAGAATAGAAATACAGAGTAAAAACAAAAATTAAACAGAACAAGCAGTGGAATTATGCACCAAATGGATCGGGAAAGCTCACAATGGCCTGGCACAATAGGAGAGCTTTTTGAAGGTCAGCTGGATCTTGGAGAATGGGTAAAACTGGGAGAGTGGTGGTAGGCATCTGTGCCCACACTGGGGGCTCCAGTTTAGGAGCATTCCTGGCAGGAGGAAGGGCAGAGCACACTGATGTGAAAATGCATCAGAGACCTCCCTGGAACCCACCAGTTCCTTAGCCATTCTTACCCCAGCTCCAGGGGATGGAGAGTAGACTGATTTAGTTTTCTCTGTTTACACCAAATTACTTGTCTCCATGATCTCTGGCCAGTGAATTTAAACCAGGATCCTCTAATTCAATTCTTAGCCATGGGAACTGGCATCCTGGTTGATTGAATTTTCTTTCTCTCCAAACTATTCCATCATGGGACCTACCGGTAGAGTTGTTAGAAATGATGATGAGATTGGAAGCTACCAGATGGTGTTTTGAGAGCATTTGCTCAAGGAGCCAGGACCATTAAAACCCCGCCCTTGAGCACAACTCCCCGTCCTCTATCTCTGAGAAACAATGATTGGTAAATCGAGGGCTAAAGAACGTTTGCGTTGCCTTTGGCCCAAATCCCAATGCAGAGCTCTAATATACGGGGCTGGATTCTGGTGAAGACTCCTTTGTCTAGGCCTGAGATCTTTGATGTTGTTGTTAGTTCCCATGAGTCAATTCCGACTCATGGCTACCCCGTGTGTGCAGAGTAGAAGTGTTCCATAGGGTTTTCAAGGCTGTGACCTTTTGGAAGCAGATAACCAGGCAGGCTTGTCTTCAAAGGCGCCTCTTAATGAGTTCCAATTGCCAGCCTTTTGGCTTAACCACTGGCACCACCCAGGGACCCCGCTAGGCTTGAGGTCTAAGTAGCCTCTTTTCTCTCTCTACGCAAACCTACTGTATCAAATTATACCACTCCGCAAAGAAAGCCCAAACACGTGCATTCCTGACACATAAGATCTGGAACAGAGAGTCTATCTCCAAGCTTGACTCACCTGCAAATATGGCCCCATCCACTGTCCTACATGTTTCTTCCTTGATGGTGGAGTCAGGGGGACAGAGACAACTTCTCTCCCCTCAAGATTAACAGCATAGACTGTCATTTCAGTCCTCAAAATTAGAACACATTGGCCGGCAAAGGTATAAAAGAATTATAAAAGGGCTATAAGAACCAGGGAAAGAAATAAAATATTTTGCAAACTTTTATCAATGTAAACAATCAGAATGTTTCAGATTAAAATAAAAGAAAAAAATCTTTTTTTTCTTCAAAAGCCTGTTGGGGAGGGAACAATGAAGACCTCCTGAAATATCGAAACTCCTACACTGGCTCTGAAATTGCCTTCATCCTCCAGGCTAAACACATCTGGACAAATGGAAATACCTGGTCTCTACCCCTCCTGCTCGGGCTTTCACCTGTAATCTTCATTGACTACTCTAATGACTCAGCATTTATGAGCTCAATAGTAAAAGCTTCCAAAGGACTCTTGATTTATTCTTGTTTTAATAGATCAACCAATTATAGAAAATAAAGCTGCCAGTTGCACCATTCCGTGGTAGCAACAAATTATGGGCTGTTCCTCTGTAAAAGAAGTCCTGGGTGGCGCAAATAGTTAAATGCTCAACATCTAGCCCAAAGGTTGGCAGTTTGAACCCACCTGGAGGCTCCTCGGGAGACAGGCCTGGTGGTCTGCTTCTAAAAGGTCACAGCCTTGAAAACCCTATGGAGCAGTTCTACTCTGCACGCATGGGGTTGCCAGGAGTCAGGATGGGCTTAATGGCAACTGATAACAAGTCTTTTAAAAAAATGATTCTAGTCAAAGTTATACTTTCCTGTTATATTTTAAAAATGGAGTCAGAGAGAGTCCTACATTTCTGCACAAGCTCATTTTAGCCCCAAGCTCCACCCCCCAGAGAATGTGGCCAGATTTCCAACTCAGAATGCCACTCTCTGATCGGCACTCTTCTCCTTGAGGGTCGAGGGGAGGAGCGGGGTGTAGAGGCCTAAGTTGCTTTCTTCCTTTCCAAGGCAAATGCTTGACTACACAGGTGCAGTTCACACCTCCTCTGACCCCCACACCCCCCACTTTCCTCTGCTGCTCCTCCCACACCTTGCCCACTCCCTTCAACAGCAGCATTCTAGCCTCAGTTTGCCTCCTTGCCCACATACATCAGTGGTGTCAGAGCAGGGACGTCATTAAGAAATTATGTGGCATTGGTCTTCACAGACACACACACACTTTTTTTTTTTTAATCAATAAAATGCTCCCTTTCAGAAGGAAATTCCTGGTTCTTCCTCCTGGCATTCCCTGTGAGTTTGCACTTGATGATGTTGGTCAAAGGCTGTAAATAACATTCTACAGCAAAATGACATCTGCTAGAAAGAGACTTTTTCATGGGTTTCAGAATGCAAGATTAGAGTGTGTGTGCGGGGGTGAGGGGGAATGATGAAAGATGTATTCCAGCTCCTCAAACATCACTCTATTGATTTCTGTATGAAAAAATACGGAATCTGTCAAGGCAAAGAGCACTCTGTTAAGCGTAAAATGTAATACCAGCTATGGTGGCCACTGCTGCCAATACATATATTTCAGGAAGTCAATTTACTTCTAACTGGAATTTTAACACTGGTGGGAGGAGCCACACTGAGGCCTTTATTTGTATGAAAACCACCCTCAGCAGAGGGGAACTATGCACATGCTGTCAATCTGTAGAAACGGGAAACTAAACGAGCTTCAGGAGAAAATGCTTGGTTTTCTCAATTATGTATTTACATCTAGCTAAAATGGGCAGAGACCCTGTGGGAACTGGGGAGGTCCCGATTCCACTGGCCCTGCTGGCTCGTCCACGCCCGAACCTCCACGATGGATGCTCTGGGCTAGAGTACCTTCCTCGAGCACACTATGAGCAGCCCCCCTCTTGTCAGAACTTGGGGAGCTGTCTTCCTCAGGACAGATGGGAGAGGTGATGACTGCAGCTACGTCACCTTGCGGGAGGTCTATGATTCTCTAGTTCGGCTCCAACAGTGTGATCATGGGTCAGTTGCTTAACCTCACTGGGACTTGGTTTTCTCATCTGTAAAATGGAGATGGTGGCACTCACCATGAAGGGTTTTGTCAGAAGTTAATGCGAGGATCCAACACCCATCTGTCGGTTTGTGTGGTGGCTTGTGTGTTGCTGTGGTGCTGGAAGCTATGCCACTGGTATTTCAAATACCAGCAGGGTCACCCATGGAGCACAGGTTTCAGCAGAACTTCCAAACTAAGACAGACTAGGAAGAAAGGCTTGGCTATCTACTTCTGAAAATTAGCCAATGAAAACCCTATGGATCACAACAGAACACTGTCCGATATAGTACTGGAACATGACACCCCTTGGGTGAAAGGCACTCAAACAGTGGACTCAAGCAGACTAATGATTATGAAGATGGTGCAGGATCAGGCAACTTTTTGTTCTTTTGTACATGAGATCACCGTGAATTGGAGCCAACCCAACAGTAACTAAGAACACAAACAAGAGGACATGTGTATGAGCAGCCTAGGGCCTTGCTCCAGTAAGAACCCATTGTCATCCAGTCGATTCTGAACCATAGTGACCCTATAGGACAGAGTAGAACTGCCCCATAGAATTAAGAGCTATGGCTTCTACCCAAAAGGTCGGCAGTTTGAATCCACCAGCCACTCCTGGGAAACCTTATGGGGCAGTTCTACTCTGTCCTGTGAGGTCACCGTGAGTCAGAATCGACTCCACGGCAACAGGTTTGTTTGCAGTCTTTACCAAAGCAGACTTTCACATGCCACATCCTTCTCCCATGGAGGGGCCAACCTTTCAGTTAGCAGCCTGCTCTTTAACCACTGCAGCACCAGAGATAGGGCCTAGCTAGTTAACAAAAAAAGAAGACTACTGTCTTCCTTTCTTCTTTCCTGGTTGAAGACTTGTGTCTTGCTCAGAGTCCAAGAGTGAGCCACGGCAAGATGGACTCACTGCTTTCTGATTCACAGGTCTCTCCCTTCCCCACGTTGCCGGAATCTGAGAGCATCTGAAACAGTGAGTTAGTGCTAATTACTCACATGAACTGGTTAAATCGCACGCTCAGTTAGCTGAGGCACTGGTTTGTTTTGGCACGGGGTGCTTTTTCAAAGAGCTTAAATAAAAGTGTACAGCCAGCGAGCCAGAAAATCCCTGTTGCCAGCTGAAGATTAGCTAAGAAAACAGCAATTCCAGTGATGGCACGTTTTTAGCCCTGAGAAAGAATCCTCTCTTTCTGGACAGGGCAAAGTCCTTCTCTCCCTGCCTTGCGGAGCAGGGAGTTGCTCTGGAAGGAGAGTCACAGAGGATCTTCTTCAAGAACAATAGATTCCTGGGATCAGAAGGCCATCAGGGAATTTAGGGTCATCTGACTCGAGCCCTGTGAAGCTCGGGTCCCATTCCAGTATCCTGAGCACGTATGTCCTGGTGATCTTCTGTGAGGGCCCATCCCCAGGCCCTGGAAGCTAAATGCTCATGAGAGAAAGTTGTTCTCTCTACTCACTCACTTTGACTTCCTGACCCCTTTGGAAATGACTTGAGAAAAGAGGTTTATTAATATTATAATGTACGAGATAATCCATGCATGTTAACGGAATCCACATAGCTTATTTTGGTTTTAATTAGAATCTGAAAATAAATTCTCCACTGTGAAATCCGTATCATTCAATCATGGAATTACATAGCTAGTCCACATTAGTTCCCATATTGTGGTGCCTTTAATAGAAATATCAATATAAAACGGATTAATGCTTTTAGTTTGCTGTCATGAACACTGATACGTGCTTTTGGAAAGATTATGGAGAAATCACTTAAACGCCACAGATCCCACCACCCACACCTGTCACCTGCCACATCTCCCATGTGGGCACTGCAGAGATACACACAAGAGCAGGAGGAAAACAGACCCCTAACTCTCATCATCCAAAAACAACTTCAAATATGCTCATGGCTATGGCTTATCTTTTTTTTTAAGCAAAACAGAACTCCCAAAGCAATCCTTCCAAAAAATATATAACAGCTGCCATCCATCAGAATCACAGGAAATTTAAGGTCAATTCTATCTGTGGGTTTTTTGTATTTTTTTCTTTCTATTTAGACTGCAGATGCCTTGGTATATATATTGTGTTATAAGCTGATTAATTTTCTCCATTTTGGCTCTGAAGCACATTTAATTCAACTTGTTTTGGGTTTCAAAGCTCGGTCTTTCTGAATGGGCAGGCATTTTGAGTTTTCAAAACAGATTTCTTACAGGCTATTATTTTCTATCCTTAATCACAGTGGAACAAACCAGATTTACTGCCACCCCACTCCACCCTGTTTCCCCTCTGTCCCTACCACATCCAGGGCTTACAGCTGGCATGTGCAAGATTGAGACTCAAAATCTCAAGAAGTATGCCTAGTGGTTGTCTTCTGTTTTTGTCTTGTCATTCATCTGCATCCCTGCTTCTAGAACAAGTTACAAGCGGGAGAGGTCTCCCAGCAGATTCTTTCCATTGTAAGTAGCTCTTGGACTCTGCCTCCCAGCTCCACCCTGACTAGTGGAGTGAATTACGGCAGGTAACCTAACCTTTCTTTTTCTTTTTTTTTAATTGTACTTCAGGTGAAGGCTTACAGAATAAAAAGTTTCTCATGAAACAGTACTACACATATTGTTTTATGACATTGGTTAACAACCCCACAACATGCCAACCCTCTCCCTTCTTGACCTTTTTTTTTTTTGGTGAAAATAACATAGCCAAAGATATACCATTTCAAAAATTTCTGCGTGCACAGTTCAGTGACATTAACTACGCTCTTCCAATTGTGCTGCTATTCTCACTTTAGATGAAAGCTTACGGAACAAAATAGTTTCTCATTTAACAGTTTAACCTAGGCTTTCTTAACATCAGTTTTCTCACCTCTAAAACAGGAACATAATTGTACCTCTCTTGTAGGATTGTTATGGGAGGTAAATGAGGAATCCATGGAACATGGTACACCTCCCTCCGCCATCCATCACTATCCCTCTACAGGCTGCTTCTGCAGTGAGATGAAAGGATGCTCATCTCTGCGCCCCTGCTTCCCATTGCCCTTCACCTTAGACTCCCCCTGGCCTTCAGCAGCCGGTACAGCCACTCTCATTACCCGCCCACTACCCATATTCCCTACAGACTTATTGGGCCGTTACTTGAAGACCGCTCCTTCTGCCTTTCAAACCCGTGAGGGCTCTGGCCATCCTTTAAGGAACCCCTAATACTGCCAGCTCAGAACCCTTGACTGCTTGTTCTCCATCCCCACCAAAAATTTAGATTCCCCCAAATGACGTCCAGCTGCTCAGGAAGTCTCTCCAGGTTCTGCATCCTGCCCTCCATTCAAACCTTCTCCTCTGGTTTGGAGCACCCATTCCACATCCTGTTGCCTGTCTGGGCATTCTCTCTCTCTGCTCGCCCTGTCCTCTGGGGCTTCTGTTTTGTTGATTTTATCTCTGGATGCTGCTTTATCACCCCCTTTGATCCTTGAAAGAGTCACCCTTGCTCCCTCAGCTAGCCCACATCCCCCAAATCCTACCCAGAACTGGGAAGGTGGGGTGAGATTAGACAACCACAGTGGGTATTATTAACATTCTTATTTTACGAAGAGGCAATTTATGCTCAGAGAGGTTGTGTGGATTCCCTAAGCTCTCATCGATGGTGGCAAATCTGGTAGTCTCATTTTGAATATAATCTGAGCATAAATAGGGCAAAGGTCAACATTTGTAGTAACTGTTAAATGAGAAACTATTTTG
>NW_004444082.1:786156-788811 GCF_000243295.1 Trichechus manatus latirostris
AACATGTGTACTTCTGTTTCATGAGAAACTATTTGTTCTGTAAGCCTTCACCTGAAGTACAATAAAAAAAAAAAAAATAGGGCAAAGGTCATTCACCTCTCCCCAGATTACTAATTGCTGTGCTGTACTAGTCACTGTACTAAGTGCTGGCAACTCAGACATAAAGGCCAAGAAAAAACTGGATGATTACAATCCACTGGAATAAGTGAGAGAAGCACGGGGTGCAATGGGGGAGCAGCTTGTCTAATCAAGCCTGGGAAAACTGTAAAAGAATCATAAGAAAGAGGTGAGGCTTCATTGAATATTTTATATATATTTGTACATATTTTATATACATATATATAAACACACCCATACCTATTGCCATTGAGTTGATTCCGACTCATAGCGACCCTGTAGGACAAAGTAGAACTGAACCATAGAGTTTCCAAGAAGCGGCTGGTGGATTCAAACTGCCGACATTTTGGTTAGTAGCCGTAGCACTTAACCACTGCACCACCAGGGTTTCCATATATAAACATATATATATACGTATAATCTTTGAGATATAATTCACATATCATAAAAGCCACCATTTTCAAGTGTACATTTAGTGTTTTTAATATTTTCACAATGTTGTACAGTCATCACCACTATCTAATCTCAAAACATTTTCATCAGCCCAAAAAGAAACTATCCATCAGTTGTCACTCCCCATCCCTACCTCCAGCCCAACCCCAATCCTCTGGCAACCACTAATCTATTTTCTGTCTCTATGGATTTGCCTCTTCTGGACATTTCATACAAATGGACATATAATTATGTGCCCTTTGGTATATGGCTCCTTTCACTTAGCATAATATTTTCAAGATTCATCCATGTTGTAACACGTTTCAATCCTTCATTCCTTTTTATCCATTGTATGGATATACCACATTTTGTTTATCCATTCTTCAGTTGATGGATATTTCAGTTTACTCTTTCTGAGTACTACGAATAATGTTCAATTTGGGTAGTATTGCCATCTTAACAATATTAAGTCTTCCAACCCATAAACATGGGATTTTTTTCCATTTATTTAGGCATTCTTAAATTTATTTCAATGATGTTTTGTAGTTTTCAGCGTACAAGTCTTGCATTTTTTGTTAAATGTGTTCTGAAGGATTATATTTTTTGATGAATGGGAAAAGGAAATATCTTCAGTTTAGGCTAGTGCGAACAGGAAGCTGAATTTTCCATTTATTTAGTATTAATTAATTTAATTGAAACATGGGGCCAGCCAGTGGCTACAATATTGGACAGTGCAGTTCCAGAGTGAGTCAGTCTCTGCCTTTTGATTGGTGTGTTTACTCCATTTCATTTAATGTAATTATTATAAAATAGGATTTATGTTTTCCCTGGTGGTGCAGTGGTTAAGAGCTACAGCTACTAACCGAAAGGTCTGCAGTTCAAATCCACTAGCTGCTCCTTGGAAACCCTATGGGGCAGTTCTACTCTGCCGGACAGGGTCACTATGAGCTGAAATTGACTCAACAGCAACGGGTTTGGTTTGGTTTTTGGTTATTTTGCTATTTGTTTTCTATATGCCTTAAGTCTTTGTTCTTCTATTTCTCTACTTCTGCTTTCTTTTGTGTTAAATAGATATTTCCTAGTATACTGTTTTGATTCCCTTGTTGTTTCTTTTTACTATTTTTAAAAATTATTTTCTTAGTGGTTGCCGTTGGGGCTACAGTTAAAATCTTGACTTAAAACAGTCTAGTTTATATTAATACAAACTTAATTTCGACAGTATTCAAAATTTATTATAGCTCCCTTCCCTTCCACCTACTTTTCACTAGTGCAGCTGCATCTTTATACATTATAAGTCCATCCACACAGTTTTTTGACTATTGATTAAGCTATTATCTTTTAAATCAGGAGAAAAAAAGTTACAAACAAAAATATATCTCTACTGTATTTTATATTTACCCATGTATTTCTCTTTACTGGTGATATTATCTCTTTGTGTGGATTTGAGTTACTGTCTAGTGTCCTTTAATTTCAGCCTGAAGGACCCTAGTGTTTCTTGTAGGGCAGGTCAGCCAGCAACACATACCCTCAGGTTTTGTTTTTCTGTAAATGTCTTAATTTCTCCTTTGTTTTTGAAGGATGGTTTTGATGGATATAGAATTCTTGATTGATAATTTTTTCATTCAGCCCTTGAATATGTCATACCATTGCCTTCTGGCCTCCATGGTTCATGATAAGAAATCTTCTATTAAATCTTTCGAAGATCCTTTGTACGTGATGAATCCCTTCTCTGTTGCTGCATTCAAGATTCGCTATTTGTCTCTGGCTTTCAACAACTTATCTATGATCTGTCTAGATGTGGATTTCTTGGAGTTCCTACTTGAAATTTGTTGAGCTTCTTAGATATGTAGTTAATGTTTTTCAACAAATTTGGAAAGTTTTCAGTACTATTTGTTCAAATATTCTTTCTGCCTCTTTCTCTCCTCTTCTCTGGGACTCCCATTCTATATACATTAGGATACTTGGTGATGTCTCACAGCTCTTTGAGGCTTTGTTCATCTTTCTTCGTTCTTTTTTCTTTCTGTTTCTCAGACTGGATCATCTTAATTGACTTGTATTTGAGTTCTCTGATTCTTTCTTCTCTCAGCTAAAATCTACTATTAGTGC
>NW_004444082.1:789057-793960 GCF_000243295.1 Trichechus manatus latirostris
TTGAAAACTGGGCATTTAAAATAATATAATGTTTCGACTCTGGAAATCAGATCCCCACCCCCATTTCCAAGATTTGTTGTTGCTGCTTGTTGTTGTTATTGTTGATGCTGCTGTTTGTTTGCCTAATGACTTTCCTGAACTACTGTGTAAAGTTTCTGTTCTTTTTGTTGTGTGTGGCTAATGAAGTTTCTACTTGTTTACCATACTGTTCAGCTAGTGACTTGACAGAGATTTCCTTAAGTGCCTTGAACCAATATGTTCCCCAGCCTTTGCAGAAGGGCTCTGTGTGTATGATGGAGCACACCTTCAATGATCCAGGGTTCATAGCTGTACTTTAACCTTCACTTCCTGCATGCACATAGCCTCAAGGTCACCCAGAGGTGAGAGTTTAGGGCCTTCCAAGGTCTTCCCTGGGTAGGTGCACAGCCCTATATACACGCATTGTGTTCTATATCCCCAGGAATATGTTAGAACTTTTCAAAATCCACTACATATCTCCCATTTCCCAGGTTGATTTTTAAAATAATTTTTGTCAGCTTCTTATTAGTTCCAACCTCTAATGTTGCCTCAGACAGCATCAGTGTTAAACAATTGACACTAATTGTTCTCAGCAAATACCCTGGAGCTAGTGCTGTTTGCACAGATTGAGTGCTGAGTCAGGTGAAATAAAGACAAGCCTTGAGAATGGAGCTTTTCAGTGAGTAGCCAGAGAGGGCAAATAGTGACAGCTTTCTGGGGTTAGGCACTGCCTCCTCCAGTGGCTGCTATCCTTCCAGTTTTACAGCTCTCATAGTTGTGAGGCTATTGTTTTTTGAGATTACCACAGAGCTAGGGAGGGAGGGATGGGATTAGGGCAAGTTAAAAGCCACAAAGTGTACTGTTCTTACTGAGATTCAGCTGTTTTTCTTATATAAATACTTCTCAGACTGTTTCAAACCTTTTGTTAATTTCCAGAATTTTGAAAAAGATTGATTTTGACATATTTTGCTAGTGTTCTCATTGCTTTTGTGAGGCATAGATTTACAAAGTTTTTACTCCATCATATCAGAAAATTGCATCTTGAAGTACAAGTAAAAGTCAGTGTGTAGAGAAGGTAGTGACGAGTTCTCCATGCAGTGGGAATCAAGTGTGAAGTCCAGAAGCCTAAGAGAGTGTGGTGGTCTATGGTGTTAGTTCAGTGTGGCTGCATACAGAAGGCCTCCTGAGAAATCATTCTGGAAGATGAGAAAGAGGATTGAAAAAGTGACTAAACCACATGTGTCCTCTAAAACAAAAACAATCCAGTTGCCATAAAGTTGTTTCTGACTCATAGTGACCCTGTGTTGCAGAGTAATACTGTGCTCCATTGAGTTCTCAAGAATGTGACCTTTCAGAAGTAGACCACCAGGCCTTTCTTCTGAGGTGCCTCTGGGTGTGTTTGAACCACCAACCTTTCAGTTAGTAGTCAAGGCACTTAAACATTTGTATCACTCAGGGATTCCTCAGGTGTCCCTAGATCTGGATTATTTAAAATTAATAACAGCTTCTAAAATTTAAGATTTCAGATTATAATAGAGAAAAGCTGTGGTTCCAGTCAGGCCTCCCATTGCCTGACTGCTCTCCAGGTCTTGGGCTCTGTAGATTGCAATCTGCTGCCTGTCCTCTCTGCTCTCCAGAAACAAGGGAGTCACTGTGTAGAACTGGGCCTCCCAGCTGCATGCTGACTGAAGGAGGAGTTCTGTCCTCAGCCTTCACCATTTCACCCTGAAAGCCTACAGGGCTAGAGTGTGGTCTCCTAGGCAAACACAAAGACAAAAATTGATGGAAGACATCAATTGGTTATCAGGTAAATTGATGGAAGCAATAAGATTACAAACATAAAGATGAGGAGGCATCAGACAGTCCTTTGAAAGCTGAGAGATGCTGCCTTCTCCATTATGCCCCCCTCTTATTTTCTCCCACCAGCTCTGAAAACATTCATAATTTGATAGCATGACCTCCCCACACTCTGGCCTTCACCCTCCAGCACCAGCAACGGTCCAGCCTTACAGAGTTATAACAGCTGCACTTCACCTGAGAAATGTAAGCTGTGAAGAGAACAACATGTGGGGATCAAGTCTGGCTCAAATCCTTCTGATCCACCATTGTAGGCAAGTTACTGCTAAACCTCCTTATCTGGTATTTCCTCCCCTGTAAGATGGTAATGATTATTCCACCCTATTCTGACCGAATAAAGACTTTAGGAAAGTGGCCTGGAGTCAGAATGCTGTAAGCTCCTTGACAAAGAGTTCCCATTTAAAGACAAGGCTTCCTCTTTATCCTTATAAGGATAATTTCCAACTTAACAAAGATTTACATATATCACAAGTTCCAATTCTGGACTCTGTACCTCTGCCTTGACCACCTGGGGAAGAAACTCTCATAGTTATCATGACTCCAGACCAGAAGAGGGAGCGCTAGCAGTGGCAACTGGGAGAACAAGGCAGAGATGGGGAGCCTCCCTGACTGCAGCTCAAGCATGTCCTTACTCAGCGCACCACATCCTCACCCAAAACCAATCATCAGCACCAGATTAATGGGTGGGCCAAACAGGCAGTCACCCAAGGCGATATGTGTCAAAAAATTAATTTGCCTAAAACATTATCCAAACAAACTAATATCAAGTAGTTAACATAATTTCATGTAGATGTTCCCAAAATATGCGCTGCGGCACAGTGGTGTAAGTAAGGTGCGTGAAACCCCACTACGGAAAATACTCCTGTATTTAAGAAACAATTACTGGATTAATCTAGCTCAAAAATCTCACCACTATTCTAGGACAACACCAGACAACTTGCGAGCGTGCATC
This sequence comes from Trichechus manatus latirostris, assembly GCF_000243295.1. Taxonomy (NCBI): domain Eukaryota; kingdom Metazoa; phylum Chordata; class Mammalia; order Sirenia; family Trichechidae; genus Trichechus; species Trichechus manatus. The sequence continues at coordinate 791,885 of NW_004444082.1, forward strand.
ACAAGTGGGAGCCCCATGAAGTGCCCCAAAAGCTACCTGAACAGAAGCAAGTGCGTCACTGGATGGAAGCTATCAGGAAGTGCTAATTGACAAGAGTCTGCATATACTTTTATTACATTATTTTCTTCAATTTGTTAAACATTACCATCAGAGTAATAAGCTGGAGAAATGCCTGTTAGCCTCTACTACAGCAGGCTGTCAACACTGCTGGGCTGCTAAAGAGACACAGAGCAGACCTGTGATTTATGTGGTTCCCCGGACAGTGACATACAACAGAGTGATCAGGGGAGTAAGCCCCGCACCAGGGAGGCCAGTCAGGATGCTGCTGGATTTGCCTATGCTGTGTGGACAGGGATGGAGAAGAACAAACACATTTCAAAATATTAAGGAGATTTACTGATTTTGTGGTTTCTAGGATAGAGACAGAGAAGGAGGGAGAGGAATTAAGGATTCCACTGGGCTTCTGGGCTCTGACTTGGTTAACTGGATGTTGGTCCCATTTACCAAGATGGCGAACCTGCCTGACAAGGAAGATTATGTTGGTTTAGGATGTACTGAAGCTGGGGGGGGGTTTCTGGGATATTCGAGTGACTGCTTTCCAGAAGCAAATGGACATAAGAAGAGTCAACAGATGTTTGTATTGTTTTGCTTTTTCCCCCCAGGAGAATTATAGCATTATAGCAGCTAACCCTTGTAGAGCTATTTTTATGGATCAACCACTGTTTTAAGTGCTTTATATATATGTTAGCTCAGGCAATCCTCACAACCACTCCTTGATATAGAATCTATCACCATGTGGTTAGGCTATGGGAAACAGCCAGTAGAGAAGAAGGTGTTGAAGGTCTGAGTGCTGAAAATCCTGCGCAGGGTGCAGTCCTGGAGGAGATGGGACATGGAAGCAGAGAAGGAATGGATGTGTCGAGGAGAACTCATCTACTGAGATGAAGAAAAGAAGACGTAAGTGCACTTGCGGGTGTGGGGCGTTGCCTGATGGGTGGCATGTTCTTGTTGAACTAGAGACAGTGAGGAGGTGGGGGCTGGGCAGAAGGTTTGAGGCCAGCAGCAGGGGTCCAAGATAGCCACTGAAGAAAGTGAGCAAGGAGCAAGCAGGGAAGGTGTCCTGATGGTGGCACCATGCTGCAGCAGCTGGGGAGGTGAGAAGAGCAGAGATTGCTGGTGTCCAGCCTAGATCCACCCTCCTCTCTCTCCTGACTAACAGAATCCCTGTTCTGCTTGGAAAGACAATGGGACCCGCTCAAACCTACATTTGTCCAGCTCCTTTGTATCCAGGGGTGGCCTGTGACAGAGTCACGGCCAACGAGACAGTAGAGCAATAAATCACTTTTATATGGTCTTTCTAGCCACAGTCTTGTAACTCCCACAAAACAATTGGCTGAGACTATTCAAACTGAGTGACTTATGGTCCACTGAGGGGATTGGTCAATTTACTATGTAAATTAAGTGACTGTTGCCTACCAAGGGGATTGGTCAGTTTGTGTTCCTGGTGGGAGGACTATGGTTTGAAATTGACAAGGAGTAGGCTCACACAAGGCCTAATCACTACTATCAAGAAGAAGAGCCTGGAGCAGGGCGCATCCTTTCGATGAAGGAGCCAGGGTCCCTGTGCTAAGAACCCCCTATACCCAGAAAAGTGAATGCTAAAAATGGTGAGAGTTGGCAACGGTGGGCTTGTTGGGCCATGGAGTGAGAGCCAAGTGCCTTTAGGCAGGAAGGTAAAAGAGCTGTAACACTTGTCTGTGCAGGACAGAGGCCTGAGTGTGTCCCGTGTAGGGGTTGCCTTGGAGGATCCTGTGCAGGGGTCTTCCTACAGCAGGGTGGAGCTACATGACTTTGGGCAAGAGGCTCACCAGTGGAGCAAGAGAACTGTAGCACTTGCCCATGCAGGGGAAGAGAGGACCGAGTGTGCCCCATGTAGGGGTTGCATACCTCCCCACCTGGGCAGTGAGAGCCCCACAGGCCTGAGTAGTGTGATGGGAGCTGACAGCAGAGGCTTGGGAGATCCCGTGCAGGGGTCTCAGCAGGCAAGGCCCAGTGAGGCTCAGGAGCAGAGCAGAA
>NW_004444082.1:797735-798452 GCF_000243295.1 Trichechus manatus latirostris
ACCTTGATTCAAAAACATAAGATACCTTAAGCAAGAAGGAAATTTATCATCTCCCATAACAGGAAACTCTGAGATACATCCAGCCTCAGTGATGGTTGACTCAGCAGTTCAGCAATACGATGAGGGAAGCAGGTCCGTTCTGTCTCTCTTCTTGGCCATTTCCAGCATTGATTCCATCCTAGGCCTGGCTTCCTACCAGACCATGAACCAGCTGCCAGCAGCAAGGGAGCAACAGGCTGGCTCTTCCTTTAGAAGTGAGGAAACTCTTCCCAGGCGCCCACTGCTGGATCCCCGTCGCTTCTCATTAGCCCAGAGTGATTTAGGCTTGTACTTTCCTGACCCAGTCACAGACACACAGGACCTGGGATAACCATCTGGGGAATGGATGTTGGGGAATCAATGCAGTCTCCACTCTAGGCGGCAGTGCAATTGGCATGTTCAAGGACCAGAAAGAAGAAAGAAATCTGATTTTATATGAAAAGGAGGCTGCTAGACACTCATTTCCCAGGACTGAAAAGAACAAGAGCAACCTGGGGGGCAGGCAGAGGCCAAGATCAGGTGTCACCAGATACATCCTCACAGGGTGCAAGAATGCAGTTAGGTTTAACACACACCTCAAATGGGAGAAAACCTCTCAACTCTCCAGAGACAGTAGAACTATGGAGTTGAAAAATAGCATAATTTCCTAAATTAGGTAACCTTTAACAACAGCCTTAA
>NW_004444082.1:800905-801659 GCF_000243295.1 Trichechus manatus latirostris
GTGAACGTGTGTAAGTGTGCGTATTGTGTGCGCAGGTGTGTGTGTCTATATACGTGTGTGAGCGTGTGAACTTGTGTGTGTGTATTGTGTGCACAGGTGTGTGAGTGAGTCTATATACGTGAGTGTGTGTGAGCGTGTGAACGTGTGTAAGTGTGCATATTGTGTGTGCAGGTGTGAGTGTGTCTATATACGTGTGTGAGCGTGTGAACGTGTGTAAGTGTGCATATTGGGTGTGCAGGTGTGAGTGTGTCTATACACGTGTGTGAGCATGTGAACGTGTGTAAGTGTGCATATTGTGTGTGCAGGTGTGTGTGAGTCTATATACGTGTGAGTGTGTGTGAGTGTGTGAACGTGTGTAAGTGTGCATATTGTGTGTGCAGGTGTGTGTCTATATACATGTGAGTGTGTGTGAGCTTGTGAACGTGTGTAAGTGTGTGTATTGTGTCTGCAGGTGTGTGTGTCTATATACTGGTGAGTGTGTGTGAGAGTGTGAATGTGTGAGTGTGTATTGTGTGTGCAGGTGTTGTTAGTGTATGTGTGAGTGAGCATGTGTGAGAGTGTCTAAGTGTGAATGTGTGAATGTATGTGTATGTATGTGAGTGTGTGAGTGTGTGGGTTTGTGTCCCCAGCACCAGGAAGGGCCATGAAGTTGGCTAGGATTGAAATCCAGTCCTTAGAGCACCAGGCCCAGCCTCATCAGCCTGCCTAGAATCATTTCTCGGTCACATCCCCCCTACTCCTACCAACGCCCAGT
>NW_004444082.1:803092-804439 GCF_000243295.1 Trichechus manatus latirostris
CCGGAGAAGAAATGACACGCTTGCTCTCTAAACAGACTGTTTGCTATGTCATTTAACACCCGCAAATGCTTCTGCCTCTGAACACTGTTAAGGTCAAACTGTATAACGCACATTTAGATACAATCAGACCATTTTGTACTCAAAACATCCTGCAGAAGAAACAGCACCGGCTGTCCTGTTGCTGAAGCAGTCAAGGTGAAATACAACAGGATTTAGGCCAGGATTCCAGGGTTGACCTCAAGTGCATACTGAGTGCAGGGAATTTGCAGTGTGTTTAGGCTGTCCTGACTCTGAGAGATGGGCAGAGAATCTGGGAAAATCCCCCCTAAGACTGCTTAAGCAAGTAGCAAAGATGGGCTCAGGCAGAAGTTGCTTGTTTTTGATGCCCTCTCTTCCTCCCCTCCTAGCCACAGTCTATTTCCACAGGTATCATGGGGGTTTAGGAGCCAATGGCTGCACCCGGGTACTGCCCATCTGTTCCCACAGGTTTTCTTCAACGGCAGGTGCCGCCTGACTGAACACATGCCAGATGCTAGTAACGGTCAGGGCTTTGGAGCGGGGTGGAAAAGTGCTCTGCCTAAGTCACCTGTCTACCTCCTGCCTCGGTTTCCTCATCTATAAAGTGATGAAAATGGAAGAACTCACTCAACAAGATTCTGTGGAAATAAATTGAAATAATCAAGAAGGAGCAATTAGCACAGGGCTTGGGGTACAGTAAACACCCAATAGAGGTGAGTGATGATATTATCATTGTTATCTTTCTCATAAGCGAATTTCATTATTTCCCACTTCTGCTTCAAACACTTAGCAACATTTCCAAATCTTCATTTGTCAGCCGAGTAGTCAAAGCTCTACCATGGTCTCTAATGTCCCCATCCTTATTTTTCACTTCTGTCTTAAAAGCTAATTTGCATCCAGGAGACCTACCCCTGTGTGTACACATTCATTTGACATTTATAGAAATCCGTGCTGTGTAAGCAGAACTAAAAAGAAGGACACTCACCTAATCTCGCCGGAAGAGAACACGGTTCTCCTGCACTCCTCTGCTTTATCACAAGTAACTGGTGGTCTCTTTCTCGTTTGCTTGATTGACACAATGGTACATAGCTGCCTCTACCCATTGCGGAAAGAGGCGGGCTGCTGATTGTAGCATGGATAATAGTGAAAAAGTGAGTGGAGAAGAGAGTTGTAGGAATAGCTCAATGGATATGTCATTCTGTGTGTCTATGTTTGTGCTTCTCTGAAGATGGCCAAGGCATGCAGCACGCGAGGTGAGGTGTTGGAGTCCGATTTGTGATTTCACGGAGGTCTGTGAAGAAGCCATGGTTCACAGAGGCACAGCGTGCA
>NW_004444082.1:813231-832149 GCF_000243295.1 Trichechus manatus latirostris
GGCTCTGACTCAGGGCAACCATATGTATAACAGAACGAAGTGATGCCTTGTCCTGCACTATTCTCATGATCGTTTGAGTTCATTGTTGTATCAATCCATCTCATTGAGGGTTTCCCTCTTTTTCATTGACCCTCTACTTTCCCAACCATGATGTTCTTTTCTAGTGATTGGCCCAAAAGGAAGCAAGCTGTGGTCTTGCCATTCTTGCCTCTAAGGAGCATTCTACTTGTATTTCTTCCAGTTGATAATGTTTGTTGTCTACACTGCAGTGGGTTGAATTGAGTCAGCCATGATGAATGTTGCTGCATTTCCTTGGTGCAGCACTGGACTGGGAAACACTTTGCAGGTTCTAATTCCTGATCTGCAGCCGGTAACTCTGGGCAAGTCTCCTCACATCTCCAGACCTGTGTCCTCACTTGTACAATGAAAGCATTGGGTGCTTCACCCTCTGGGTCACTCCAGGGAAGAGTGCACATTTAGAACCAGTAAATGTCCTGATTCAAAAGTTAGCTTTGCTTTTATTGTGTGACTGAGTGTGCACACAGGTGTGTGCATTAATGATTGCGTGGCTGAATGAGCACAGGCATTGCAGTCAGAAGAGCTGTATTCAAGACTCACTTTATTATCCATTAGCACGTGACTCAGAAAAAGTCTTAAACGTAGACATAACAATGCCTACATCAGAGTTATTCCTGCAGCTACTCATTCATTTCATTCATTCTTCAAATTTTATTGAGTGCCTACTATGTACTGTGGAGCCCTGGTGGCACAACGGGTTAAGAGTTAGGCTGCTAATGAGAAGGTCTGCCATTCAAATCCACCAGGCAATCCTTGGAAACACTATGGGGCAGTCCTACTCTGTCCTATAGGGTCGCTATGAGTTGGAATCAACTCGATGGCAACAGGTTTGGTTTTTTGGTTTTTATACTAGTTTCTGGGAAGACAACAGCGAACAGACCAACCCAAACTCCTGCCTACATTTTAGTGGAGATGTGGCCGGGGATGAAGGGAAAGAAGTAAACAAAAATATAGTAAGTTAGAGATAAATGCTAAGGAAAAAAAATAATGTGGGGAGGCGGGTAGGGATAGCAAAGGAAGGTGAGAGAGGGGACAGTGTTGCAATTTTAGAGGTAGCCAGGTAAGACTGAAAAGGGGTCACTTCAGTGAAGTCTGAAGGAGGTGAGGGAGTGAGCCATGAAGATATCCAGAGGCAGAGGAGACAGAGAGTGCCAAGGCCCAGAGGCAGGAGTGCCTAGCATGTTTGAGCGGTACCAAGGAAGCCAGTGTGACAAGAGCAGAGTGAGCATGGGATGAGGCTACCAGGGAGGGGACAGGTCATGTGGGACCTCTAGACCATTGTAAGGATGTTGAATTATTCTCGGTGTGTCTAGAAGCCAGTGCAGCATGATATGATCTAACTCAGCATTTTTCAAAGTATAACGTGCGGGCCCTGGGGGCCCCTAAGTCCTTTATAGGAATGCCTATAACGTCAAAACTCTTTTCATTGTAAAGTAAGACATAATTTTCCCCTTTCACTCTCATTCTTTCATGAGCGTACAGTGGAGTTTTCGTGAGGTTACATGGCATGTGATATTGCAACAGATTGAAAGCAGAAAGGATTTATTTTCATACAATTATTTTATTTGTATTAACATACAATCAGTTTATTATTGTTATTTCTAAATGCATTAATTATTTTAAACCTTTCAGTTTTCATGCCTAACACAGCAAATATCAATAGATATAACCCACATAAGTGCAACATTTTTGAGTTCATCTATAATTTCTAAGAGTGTGAAGTGGTCTAAGATCAAAAGTTTGAAATCCATTGGTCTAACAAATGTTTTAACAGGACCCCATGTGCTGAGGCCAGACTAGGGAAGCAACTTCAGAGGTAGGATGGTGAGTTTCACTAGGATGGTGGCAACGGGGAGCTGAGCAAAGTTTCAATTTTGGGCACATTTTGAAGGTAAATCTGACAGGAATTGCTCATGATGTTCACACTCTGAGCAACCAGAAGGATGGACTTGCTATTTACTGATGGAACAGACTTGAGGTGGTGGGCACAGCTGGGGTGGGGAGAGATTAGAAGCTCAGTTTTGAACGTGATGTGTTTTAGATGTCTGAGGGTATCCAGGTGGAGAATCCAAGTAGGTAGATGTCTATGTAAGTTCAGGGGAGGGTTCTAGGCTAGAGATATAAACTTGGATGTCATCAGCATATTTAAAGTGATGCCCCTGGCTAGATGTTCCAGGGAGCGAGTATAGCTAGTGATTAAGAACATATACAAAGATGCTGCAATAACCAGAGATAGGAGAGAAGAGGAAACAGCAAAGGAGACTGAGAAGAAATAGGAGAAAGATATGAGATTGTGATGTTCTGATACCAAGTAGAGAGAAGGTTCCAGGAAGGAAAAAGGGATGAGCAACACCGAGCTTGGAGCAAATGGAGGTGATTGGTGCTTTTGAGCAGAGCCATTTCCATGGAGGGGTGGGGTGAAAGCTGATAGGAGTGAGTTAAAGAGAGAATGGATGGAGGCAGATAGACAACTCTTCTGAGGAGTTGTGCTGTAATGGGAAGGGGAGAAATAGAGTAGTAGCTGGAAAGGAAGCAGAGCCAAGAGAAGGGTTTTTTCCCCCTTTCATATGGGATGGGGGAAAGCATATTTACTCTTTTGACTGTGAAGAAAATGAAAATCCTCCCAACTGGACTGATAAACAACATCATGATAAATGGAGAAAAAATTTAAGTTGTTAGTGATTTTATTCTACTTGGATCAATAATCAACGTCCATGGAAGTAGCAGTCAAGAAATCAAGCAACGTATTGCATTGGGCAAATCTGCTGCAAAAGACCTCATTAAGGTTATAAAAAGCAAAGATGTCACTTTGATGACTAACATGTGCCTGACCCAAGCCATGGTCTTTTCGGTAGCCTCTTATACGTAAGAAAGCAGAACAATGAAAAAGGAAGACCGAAGAATTGATGCATTCAAACTGTGGTGTTCGAACTGTGGACTGTCAGAAGAATAAACAAAATTGGTCTTAGAAGAAATACACCAGAATGTTTCTTACAAGCGAGGATGGCAAGATTTCCGCTGTCTTACTTTGGACACGTCATCAGGAAAAACTAGAAAAGAACATCATGTTCTGTAAAGTAGAGGGTTGGTGAAAATGAGGAAAACCCTCAATAAGATGAAATGACATGGATTGACAACTCAAACATCCGAATTGTGAAGATAGCCCAGGACTGGGCAACATTTTGTTCTGTTATACGTAAGGTCACCATGAGTAGAAGCCAACTCAATGGCAACTAACAACAACTCTTTAGATGAAGAAACGGATCTTTTTTGTATAGATTTGATGACTGATGGTGACAAGTGGACTTTTTAAAGTTTCATACCTGTGCCCAGTTACCTATCAAAGAGCCTGGTGGAGTCAGACAAATTAAGGAGGCCTGTGCAGTGGAACAGTTGACAGGAGGGCACGACTGGAAAGTAATGCTTTGCATGTGGACGGAGAGCCCAGCGAGGTGGTGAGGGGAGGACAAAAAGCCATGTGTTTTCTTTCCAGTCAATTTCTTCCCTCGGCCTCCAGGGCCTCCCTCCAGCCCAGGCAGCCAGCGATGATTCATCACTGTCTGAGGTAGAGATTACTGTTGCAGAACCAGAGAACAAAGGCAGTGAATTTGTGGCTTTTGAGTTCAAGAGCTTCTCTCCTTCTGCCTCCCTCCTCCAAGCTTGGGAAGTGGGAAGTTGAGGAGGTAAAGATGGAACTGACTATATTGGGGTGGTGAAGGGGAACAGGAGCCCTGACCAGGGAGAGAGAGGGCTTAGCTTGCTTTGGATGATGCCCTGGAAGCTCTCACTGGCATAGGCTGGCATCACAGAACAGTAATGAAGCAAGAAGAAGTTAGAGAGTGACTCCTGAAGTTTCCTGTGCCCTCCAGAAGAGCCTGTGGGCAGGACAAGGAAGATGCAGGATGGAGACAGCCCACTTGAGATCATGGTAGAACTCCAGTGGAAGCCAGTAGGGGTGACTTGGCCTGAGGTCCAGAAAGGATGCTGGTACAGTGCAGTGCATGCCAGCACAAGGCAGATCAAGTCCCAGAAGATGCTCCCTCCTGACTGGCCTCCCGGCTTCACACTCCAGTACAAATGCCCTAGGACTGAGACAGAGGGTAAACCCTCAACTGAGGTGATTGAGTCCAAACCTGAAAATGACCAAGTCCACCCACAAATATGTGGATTATATTTTTGCCATCCAGAAGCTTAAATTAGAGTTTAATTGACTAGAGAAATTGACACTTCTGCATGCCTGCATTGCTCTTCCTTGATGCCCCTTGCGAATTGCAAATATTCATGGAAGAAATAACATATTAAGTCACTCACACTTTAGTATGAATGAACTTATCACAGTGGTTCTCAAATGGGAGCAGTTTTGCTCCCCAGGGACACTGGCAATGTCTGGAGACATTTTTAATTGTCACAGCTTGGGGGAGGGATGCTACTGGCATTTAGTACCAGACAGGGATGCTGCTGAAGTCTAGAGTGCACAGGATAGCCCCCACGAAAAAGAATTCTCAGACCCAAAATGTCAATAGTGCCAAGGTTGAAAAGCTTCCTTTCTCTCCTAAATCAAAAGATAGGTTCATCATAAAAGGACCAAATTCCTCAGGGAGGAAGATGGTGAAGACGGAAGAAGAATATAAATTGAAACAGAAAGAAAAGAAATAAATCTGGCCTATGGTAGGTTTTGAAATACCGGTAGTTTCAGCTCCGTGACTTATCATATCTAACAAGAGAAAAAAAGAACTTCACAGCTAATAGCATCTTACTTGCTTCTGTGCTTTTGAGTACAAAACAAGTACTTAAAATACTAGCAGTCACACAATATAACAAAAACGGTAAGATTTCAATTCATCACCACCTGGCATACGCAACGAACACCTTCTATGAAAGCTTTGCAAGAGCGAGCCGTGGGTAGGTGGAGAGATTGGTAAAAGTCTCCTCTTGGAGGTTAGTGAGTTCCTTCCCTAGTCAAAGACCAGATAAGCCTTAACAGCTCTCATCTACTTTACACGCTCCTTGGGTACTGAGGAAATAGCCTGATCACCTTTTTTTCAAAAAGCACAGTTTATGGCAGTTCCGGGCAGCAGCCCGGACAGACCATGGTACGCAGCCTGTCTCATCCTCACTCCAGCAGAGTCCTCAAGATGGGCGTCCTTTCATTGCAGCACTTTTTACAACAGCCAAAAGTGGAAACAAGGCAGACGTCCATCGACAGATGAAGGGAGAAGCAAAATGTGGTATGTGCACGCAATGAAATCTTACCCAGCCATAAAGAGACATGAAGTCCTGATGCATGCCACTACATGGATGAAGCTAGAAAACGTCATGCTGAGTGAAATAAGTCAGTCACAAAAGGACAAATACTGCTTGATCTCACTTCTATGAAATAAGCAAATATATAGAAACCAAAGCTTATTACTAGTTCCAGGGGCGAGAGGGATGGGGAAAGGGAAGAGTTTTTGCTTAAGGGGCATTGAGTTCAGGTTAATTGTGGTGGAATAATTTGGAAAAGGATAGCAACAAGGGTTGGACAACATAAAGAATATAATCAATGTCAATGAATTGTACATGTGGAAATTGTTGAATTGGTGAAGGTGAAGGTTTTATTGTGTATATTTTCACCACAATAAAAGAAGACTTTGTCCAACAAATTCAGCAGATATTTTTAAAAAAAAAAAAAAAAAAAGATGGACTTCCTACCCTCAGGAGATGAGGAACAGAGCAAACGCCACAGAGTACAGAAACTCAGGAGGACCTTGACACTGATGCCTCCACAGTTGCATAACCGCCTGGTAACAGCAGAAACATTGTAGTCTATCAAGAAGTTAACACGTAGGCTGCCCCATCACAAGTGGCCAATCCAGTACTCCTTCCCGGTCCTTCTCTACTCCCATCTCTCTGCAGCATGACACTAATGACCTAGTCACTAATGACCTAGTCATTCTCTTTTCTCTTCCCTGATTTTCACAGCACTGTGGTGTTGTTCTTGCTGGATGCTCTTTTTGGGTCTTCTTGACCTCCTTTTTCTCCTGTTATTTTACTTCATGTTGGTATTTTTGTTCTTGACCCTCTTATCCTTTTGCCTTGCTCTTTATTTTGGCAACCTCGCCCAAAATTCCTGGCCTCAGCCACCTCTTCTTGGTGGATATTTCCCTGATCTTTGTCTCTAGTTCTGCATTTTCTCCTGAGGTCAAGGACCGTATTTTCAACTGTCATATGACTGTCTCTGGTCAGTTGCGTCCTCTATAAAATGAGAATAATAATAGTACTACCTCATAGGGTTGTAGTGAAGAACACGCGTTAATTCTGATCTTGGTACAGAATTCTTGTTGTTTGTTAGCTACCATTGAGTCAGCTCCAACTCTTGCCAACCTTATGTACAACAGAACTAAACAATGACCAGTCCTGCATCATCCTCACAATCACCAGCATGTTCAGGTTCATTATTGCAGCTATTGTGCCAATCCATTTCACCAAGGGTCTCCCTCACCCACTTTGGCCCTCTACTTCACCAAACATGATGTTCTCATCTCACAACTTAGCCCTCCTGATGATGTGTCCAAAACAAGCAAGTCAGACAATGTTCTGTTGTGATCCATAAGCTTTTTGTTGACTAATTTTTGGAAGTTGATCACCAGGCTTTTCTTCCTGATCTTAGTTTAGAAGTGCTGCTGAAACCTGTCCACTCTTGGTCACCCTGCTGTTATTTGAAGTCAGCAAGCCACCACAATACAACGAATTGACAGACGGGTGGTGGTACAGAGCAAACTCTCGATAAATGTTAGCTATTATTGTTGTCATTTTCTTTTTCCACTTAGAAGCATGACCAGTACCTAAAACTTAGTATGCTCACAACCAGACTCACTATCCCCTAAAACCTATTTCTTTTTCTCCATTTCACCTTTTCTGTTACTCAACTAGCATCACCTTTAGCTAGAGTGGTCCTGTAATTTGTTTCCAAACCAGTATACTTTTAAAGGGAGCTGTATTAAAAATTACACCAGGATGACAGGAACAAGCTGGAGAGTTGTATGGTCTGTCTTGAACCCTTTTCTCTCCCCTCCACCAGTAGTACCTTAACCCAGACCACCATCCCCTATAATGTGAATAAGAATCATATTCTCACAGAGCTCCCTCTTTCCTGCCTGTCCCCTTCCATTTTATCCCATATGTCTTTCCCTGCTCCAAAACTTTCAATGTTTTCTAATGACCTAAGGATCAGGGCATAAATTATTTACACTAGAATTCAGGACTTTCCAGGACTTCAACCTACGTTTACAAGCTACAGTTCAGGACCAAGCCTGTTAAATGGCACCATCCACTGCCCCTGGGTCCAGCTGGGACTCTCTGCCTCACCTCCAGGTCTTTTCTCATGAAGTTTCCACACCAGGAATGCTCGCTTCCTTTCCCTGCACTTCCCACACCCCAGTCCCATTGTCATAGATGCACATCCTGTCTGTCATTGGAGATCATCTCCAATGACAACTTCTCCACCACGCCTCCCTATAAAGAGCAAGTAGGGAGGGTTTCTACGTACCTGGCAACTCATTTCCAAGCTCCAAGTCACTTCCTCTCCTTTGAACTCCTATGATAATTAATATGTATCTCTTTGTGGCACTTATCTTCTCCAACCTGGAATTAGAGTTACTTGGGTTCATGCATTTATTCCCCCCATAATACACTGTAAATGAGCCCTGGTGGCACAAAGTTGAAGCACTTGGCTACTAACCGAAAGGCTGGCCATTCAAACCCACCCCGCAGCTCCATGGGAGAATGACTTGGTGATCTTCTTCCCTAAAGAGTACAACCGAGAAAACCCTATGGGGCAGTTCTTCTCTATCACACAGGATCACTATGAGTCGAACTGATCCCATGGCACCTAACAACAACAATACACTGTAAATTCCTTGTGAACAGGATGTGAATTCACTTTATCCAAGGAATGTGGAACAGGATAGATGCTCAATAGACATTTGTTGACTAAGTGATACTTCCAGGGGCTCTTCTGGGTATTTTAAGGAACTGACTGCATTTCAAAGTACTTTTTCTGAGTTTCCTTCCTGGCTTTACTATTGGGGGTGCCGGCCTATGTGCAGCCCCCAGAAGCTAGTAAAGGCTCTCATCTCTTTTTTTTTTCAGGGTTGGTCCTTAGAGAGAGCTGGAAAAAGAATGCTAAGCTCATGAATATTCATAGGAAGTCAAGTTGTCCTAAGGCAGTGACAGCTGGCTTGCAGATAGGCCAAATGAAGCTCAGGAAATCCTGACCAGCACCGAGGGAGAGCTGAAGGAGACCTTAAAGATTGTCTTATCCATCCAGCCCTTCATTTCGCCCCAGAGGAACCTGAAGCACAGAGAGGTGAGGTGAGGCCACTTGCCCAGGGTCACGGAGGGAACTTGGAACCATCAGTACTGCATCTCCTTCCCCAGACACTCCTATCTTAAAAGACCCATGTTCACTTAAAATAGATGAGTCACTGCTCTGTGTCTGTGTTGAGGAAACATTTGGAAACTCCTTAATCTCTGTAAAGGAGTAGCTTTCTAACATGGGCAAACCAGGCGAACCCTGAGCAGTTGCAAATGCTACAGTTTGTCTGAGACAGAACAGCCTGGGTTGGACTGAGGGACCAGCCCTGCCTTGGGGGCAGACAGGGTGAGGAGGGTTCTATGGAGGGTTCACAGGGCTCATTTCCTGTTGGGTCACAACTATGACTGAAGGCGGAGGCTGGTCGCACACCGCAGCCTTCCCCATGCTGCCCTGATCCTGGTCACACACTGAGGCCGGCTGTCCACAGACTGCTCTGAAGATAAAATGAGGGGAAGGAGCAAAAATGGCATTCTGGCTTTCTTTCAAAGACTTTCATGCCATTACACTGTTGCAGAGCTGATAAAAAAGATTCTGGTCATTTATTCTCTACCTGTCTGTCAGCCTCCCTCGGGGTCCTTCAGGGTCCCTTGGAGCCTTCCTTGCTTTCTCCTTGGGAGGGAAGGAAGGGGGAGGGGAGGGAGAAAGGGCCAGAAGGGAGAAAGAGAGTGATTTTTGTCCTTTATTCTATCATATCAAATCTCAGACGCTTTCTGATGTGACCAGGGGCCTGGAGACTGGAAGGGGCTTTGAGGCAGAGCAATGATGAGCTGCTCAGAGGTGCTAGGCTCTGTGTTCAATGTCTCATTTCACCTCCTGTACCTCTCTGAGCCCCGCTTCTGCTCTTCAAGATTAAGTCCGTGCCCAGAGTTGCACAGCTGGTAATGGAGGTGGTTGGGATTTGGACCTAGCCAGCCTAATGATGCTAACCATCATGCTGCATGCAGTGAAAGGAGAAGAGGACATAGGTGGAGGGGAAATTGCAGAACCACGCAGAAGCCCAGGTGCATGGCCCAAAACGAGGCTTGATTGGACCAAAGAGGCAACCTCAGTTCCCTCTAAGGTGTAGGCTTCTTCCCTCTGGCATAAATATGTAATTTATCTGGACATAGATGAAGAAAAGTAGTGCCAGCAAGATGCAAAATGGAGACACCCCAAAATTGTCTCCAACTGCTTTCTTTCCAAAGCATCCCTTTCTGTCCCATGCCAGGTAACCACTGTTCTACATTTTTAAGTCTCTTCTTCTGTCAAAGCTATTAAGATCTGATAACATTTTATATTGTCTGCCCAAAATGTATTCACATTTGTGTATGAGTTCTCCTGGGTATTTCCATATTTGTGCTTTCTTGCTGTACCAGCAGAATAAATGGTAGCACAGTTTCCTTTACATGCCTTTTAAGAAACATCAAGGTCTTAGGGGAGATATTTGGAAGGACATGGAGACTTCTAGTTGTCCCTAAAATTATTCTCTGCCTGAGGTTGGCCTCAAGGTAAACCTGCTTTCTGGACCAAGTGTGCCTGGAGCAAAGGCTGGGCCTTCAGAGTCTGGATCCTGGCAGCTCTCTTGTCACCCTTAAAGTGAAATAGTCCCACACGCTCCAGCACTGGGAGAAGCCAGGAAGAAGGCCACGTGTGAGTTCTCATCTCACGTGTTGCATTTGTCTCCCTGAGTAGTCGTAGCAATAACAATAACAGGTGATTCTGCTTATTAAATACCTACTATGTACCTGGCTAAGTCCTTCATGTCCCTTATCTTCAACACTTTAATGGCTGAGTGTTTGGGTTAGGGTGTCAGGATTATCATAGCATTAATTTGCAAGGTTTCCTGTGAGGTTAAGTGAAAAAAATATATGTAAATACTTAGCATAACCCGTCAAACCCATTGCCATCAAGTTAATTCCAACTCATTTCAACCCTATAGACAGAGTAGAACTGCCCCGTAGGATTTCCAAGGAGTGGCTGATGGATTCAAACTGCCTTTCAAAGAAAACCAGAACGCCATTTCCTCTCCTACTTAGCGTAGAGACTAGTATATAGGAAGTGTTCTAGGAATGTTACTACTATCATTATTATTACTAACATTTTCAAGGTAGGTGTGATGGTTAAGGTTGTGTGCCATCTTGGCTGGGCCAAGAGGTTGGACAGCTAGGTAATAATGTAGTTTGGCAGTTATGTAAGGATGTAGTTATCCTGCATTTTGTGATATAATGAAATCACCTCCATGATGTGATCTGATATGATCAGCCAATCAGTTGTAAGGGAAGTTTCCTCAGGAGTGTGGCCTGCATCCAATATATATGGACGTTATGGCAAAGCTCATTGGCTTTTGCTTGCTCTGGATCATGCATCCAGCTCGTTATCATCTGACCTCTGGTTCTTGGAAGTTGATCCTGCAGCCTGCCGTATTGCCTGCTGATCTTGGGATTCATCAGCCTCCACAGCCTGTGAGCCAGCAGTCTACCGTCTTACCTGCCGATCTTGGATTTGTCAGCCTCCGCAGTCTGCACTGCCATCTGACCTGCTGTTCTCGAGTTTGTCAGCCTCTGCAGCTATGTGAGTCAGGAGAAGCCTCCACCCTGATGCTTGACCCATGGACTTGGGACTTGCCAGTGTTTAAAACCGTGTGAGCCATTTCCTTAAGATAAATCTCTCTATCTCTGTATCTATCTATCTATCTGTCTGTCTATCTGTCTATCTATCTGTCTATCTATCTATCCATCCATCCATCCACTTCCCTGGTTTTGTTTCTCTAGAGAGCCCAGCCTAGGACATTTGGTACCAAGAATGGTTATAGAGAAACAAAATTGTAAGGATGAGTTTTCTAAATTTGTTCTCAAGTCTGGTTGGTCTTAAAGATCTTGATGACTCTGCTTCCAATGGTAAAGAGAGCACTGCTAATTCATGGCATGAGTTGGCAATAGAAACACACAAAATACCACCACCAATGGATTAAGTATTGGTGAGAAGCAAGGATATGGGTAATCACATGTTTGATACTTTGCTACAATTTTGTCAGAATGAGAAATATAAGGAAGATGGTTGGTTGGTCCTACTTTCACTAGACAAAGTGGTGAAAGAAAGAGATGAGCTCAGGGCTTCAGAGTCACAGCTCAAGTGCTACATAAACAATCTCAAAGTTGCTACTTGTGTCCTGAAAGAAAGCCTTATTTCTTGTAGTAACACAGGTGATATTGCTGAAAACCAGACCCAAAGTCTTATCGTAAGAGTGGTTGAATTACAATTCCAATTGAATTTCCAACCTCAATGGTTTCTGAAGTTAAAGTGAGGGCATTG
The DNA here is from genome assembly GCF_000243295.1 of Trichechus manatus latirostris. Lineage (NCBI taxonomy): Eukaryota > Metazoa > Chordata > Mammalia > Sirenia > Trichechidae > Trichechus > Trichechus manatus. Next base: position 824,957 of record NW_004444082.1, read on the forward strand.
ATTGTGATGAAATGGGATCTTGAAACTTGGGATGGGGACATAAGAGCAGATAATCAGGAAGCTAGGGATAGAGCCCCTAAATTCTGTTGAATCACCCCTGCCAACAAAACTAGCCCTCTCATTCCCATCAGAAGAGATTACTCCATCTATGCCTACTAAGCCACCCTCCCAAGTAAAACCGTTAGCCTCATCCCCCCATCTGATGTGATTAGTCTGAAGAGCATTTGTCTGAGATATTGCCTGGGGCTACTTCTGAGTAATTGCTTGGGACATTGCCTGAGGCAGATGCCTTACAAGACATTGCTGAATGTTCTCAGAACACATCACCACCACCCATTTTTGCTTTTAGACCTATAACTAGACTTAAGTCCAGGTGAGCCCCAAAAGGTGAAGTACAAGCTTCAAAAGACTTTTCTAATATGTACAAACAGAAACCTGGGGTAATATGTGTGGGAATGGCTATTAAGGGTGTGGGATAATGGTACAAGGAACATAAAGTTGGATCAGTCTGAGTTTATTGACATGGACCCACTAAGCACAGATTCTTCATTCGATGTCTCAGCTCAAGAAGTTAGGAAAGGATCTAATGGTTCACTGAAGCATGGCTTACACAGTGGCCTGCACTAAATCAAGATGAACTACCAGACCTGCCTTGGTATACCGTAGAAGAAGGTATCCAAAAGGCTTAGGGAAATTGGCATGTTAGAGTGGATTTATCAGATTAGACCCACAAACCCAAACATGGAGTGCCCAGAGAACACAACTTTTACTACAATGGTAAGGAACACGTTTGTGAAGGGGTCCCAGCATTCTTGAAAACTGCTGTGATTGCTATTTTATGTAAGTCAGATTTGACAGTGAGAATTGCCCTAGTTGAATTAAGACACCTAACTACAATTGGGCTCATTGGACCCCGATGTAGTAGTGGCCAAGTGGCAACAATTAATTGACAAAGACATGGTGCGCTTGGTTACCATAATGGACAGCAGATTCAAAGCAAAAATCAGAATAGTCTGACTCATATGGGCTTATGGCATTGGCTGCTTAGTCGTGATGTCCCTAGGAGTGAAATAGATAGGAAATCTACTAAATATTTACTTGATCTGTACAAGTGAAAGAATTCTAGGTCAAGTGAAAAGCAGTCCAACTCGAATCACCAGAATAGAGTCATGGTCCCTCAATCAATTCCCAGACTTGAGTGAGTTTACAAACCCACAACACCTTGAATGAAGGGGCAGTGGGGTCCCTTTGGGGAAAGACTCCAATATACTGCCAAAAACTTATACTGTTATTCTTTCTCTCAGCCTTTCCCAAAGAGATCTACAGCCTTTTACTAGAGTGACTGTTCATTGGGGAAAAGGAAATAATCAGACTTTTCAGGGGTTACTGGATACTGGCTCTGAAGTGACACTAATTCAAGGAGACCCAAAACGTCACTGAGGCCCACCAGTCAGAGTGGGGGCATATGGAGGTCAGGTTATTAATGGAGTCTTAGCTCATGTCCATCTCACAGTAGGTCCAGTGAGTTCCTGAACCCATTCTGTAGTGATTTCCCCAGTTCCAGAATGCATGATTGGAATAGATATACTCACCAATGGGTAGAACCCCCACATTGGATCCCTGACAAGTGGAGTAAGGGCTATTACGGTAGGAAAAGCCAAGTGAAATCTATTAGAACTGCCCTTATCTAGGAAAACAGTAAACCAAAAGCAATACCGCATTCCTGGAGGGATTGTGGAGATTACTGCCACCATCAAGGACTTGAAGGACGCAAGGGTGGTGATTCCCACCACATCTTCATTCAACTCGTCTATTTTGCCTGTGCAAAAAAAAAAAAAAAATGATGGATCTTAGAGAATAACAGTGGATTATCATAAACTTAACAGGTGGTGACTCCAATCACAGACGTTGTTCCAGATGTGGTTTTATTGCTTGAGAAAATTAATACACCTACTGGTACCTGGTATGAAGCTATTGATCTGGCCAATGCCTTTTTTCCCAATTCTAGTTTCAAAGGAACACCAAAAGCAGTTTACCTTCAGCTAGCAAGGCCAGCAATACACCTTCACTGTCCTACCTCAGGGGTATATCAACTCTCTGGCCATATGTCATAATTTAGTCTGCAGGGAAATTGATTGTCTTTCCCTTCCATAAGACATCACACTGGTGCATTACACTGATGACAGTATACTGACTGGACCTAGTAAGGAAGAAGTGTCAATGACTCTGGACTTATTGGTAAAACATTTGTGTGCTAGAGAGTGGAAAATTAATCTGATGAAAATTCAGGTGCCTTCTATCTCAGTGAAGTTTCTAGGGGTCCAGTGGTGTGTGGCATGTCCAGATATTCTTTCTAAAGTGAAGGATAAGTTATTGCCTCTGAACCATCTCACAACTAAAAAGGAGGTACAATGCCTGGTGGGCCTCTTTGTATTTTGGAGGCAACATATCTCTCAATTGGGTGTGCTACTCCAGCCTATTTATCAAGTTACTTGAAAAGTTACTAGTTTTGAGTGGGGCTCAGAACAAGAGAAGGCTCTGCAACAGGTTCAGGCTGTTGTGCAAGGTGCTCTGCTACTTGGTCCATATGGTCCGGCTGATCCAATGGTGCTTGAAGTGTCAGTGGCAGGTAGGGATGCTCTTTGGAGCCTTTGGCATGCCCCTCTTGGTGAATCACAGTGCAAACCCTTAGGATTTTGGAGCAAGGCACTGCCATCCTCTGCAGATAACTACTCTCCTTTTGAGAAACAACTTTTGGCTTGTTACTGGGCCTTAGAGTCTGAATGCTTAACCACAGACCACGAAGTCACCATGCAGCCTGAGCAGCACATCATAAACTGGATGTTGTCTGACCCACAGAGTCATAAAGTTGGATGTGCACAGCAGCATTCCATCATTAAATGGATATATGAGATTGGGCCCAAACAGGACCTGAAGACACAAGTAAGTTGCATGAGGAAGTGGCCCAAATGCCCATAGTCTCCACTCCTGTCACATTACCTGTCCTCTCCCAGTCTGCACTTGTGGCTTCATGGGGAGTTCCTTACGATCAGTTGACTGAGGAAGAGAAAACTTGTGTCTGGTATACAGATGGTTCTGCTAGATATGCAGGCGCCACTCAAAAGTGAACTGAAGCAGCACTACAGCCCCTTTCTGGGACCTCCCTGAAGGACAGTGGTGAAGTGAAATCCTCCCGAAGGGCAGAACTTCAAGCAATGAACTTGGTTGTTCATTTTGCTTTAAAGGAGAAATGGCCACATGTGCAATTTTATACTGATTCATGGGCTGTGGCCAATGGTTTGGCTGGATGGTCAGGGACTTGGAAAGAACATGATTGGAAAACTGGAAACAAGGAGGTATGGGGAAGAGATATGTGGATAGACCTCTCTGAATGGGCCAAAGTAGTGAAAATATTTGTGTTTCATGTGAATGCTCACCAAAGGGTGACCTCAGCAGAGGAGAATTTTAACAATCGAGTGGATAGAGTGACACATTCTGTAAAACCAGTCATCCTCTTTCCCCATCCACTCCCATTATTGCCCAATGGGCTCATGAACAAAGTGGCCATGGTGGCAGGAATGGAAATTATGCATGAGCTCAGCAACATGGAATTCCACTCACCAAGGCTGACTTGGCTACAGCCACCACTGAGTGGTCAGTCTGCCAGCAGCAGAGACCAACACTGAGTCCTCAAAATGGCACCATTCCTCAAGGTGATCTGCCAGCAAACTGGTGGCAGGTTGATTACATTGGACCACTTCCATCATGGAAAGTGTTGCATTTTGTTCTTACCAGAATAGATACTTACTCTGGATATGGACTTTTCTTCCCTGCATGCAATGCTTCTGCCAAAACTACCATCTGTGGACTTACAGATGCCTTATCCACCATCATGGTATCCCACAGAGCATCTCCTTGGTCCAGGGATTCACTTCACAGCAGATGAAGTGCGACAATGGGTCCATGCTCATGGAACTCAGTGGTCTTACCATGTTCCCCATCATCCTGAAGCAGCTGGCTTGGTAGAACGATGGAATGGCCTTCTAAAGATACTATTACAGTGCCAGCTAGGTGGCAATACCTTGCAGGGTGGGAGCAACGTTCTCCAGGAGGATGTATATGCTCTAAACCAGCATCCAATATATGGTGCTATTCCTCTCATAGCCAGGATTCATGGGTCCAAGAATCAAGGGATGGAAATGGAAGTGGCACCATGCACTATTTCCCCTAGTAACCCACTCACAAAATGTTTGCCTCCTTTCCCCACAACCCTATGTTCTGTGGGTCTAGAAGTCTTAGTTTCAAAGAGAGGAATGCTCCTACCAGGAGTCATAATACTTATTCCATTAAACTGGAATTTAAGAATGCCACCTGACCACTTTGGGCTCCTCATGACTCTGGATCAATAGGCAAAGAAGGGAGGTACTGTACTGGCTGGTGAGATTGATCCTCATTACCAAGGGAAAATTGGATTGGTATTACACAATGGAGGTGAAGAAGGGTATGTCTGGAATGCAGGAGATCCCTTACAGTATCTCTTAGCATTACCATGCCCTGTGATTAAAGTCAATGGAAAAACTACAGCAACCCAATTCTGACATGACTACTAATGACCCATACCCTTCAGGAATGAAGGTTTGGGTCACCCACCAGGCAAAGAAACATGACCAGCTGATGTGCTTGTTGAGGGCAGGGGGAATATGGAATGAGCGATGGAAGAAGATAGTTCTAAATACCAGTTACAACAATGAGACCAGTTGCAGAAATGAGGACTGTGATTGTTATGAGTATTCTTTCTTTGTATGTGTACATCAAATATTTTTGTTTTCTTTGCTTATAAAACATAAGATGTAAATGGGACTATTGCATGTATGTATGCTAGTTGTATCATGTTAGGTGCAAGTATGACTTTGTAATTGTCTTTAGAGATTGTGGATAGTTTAAGGAGATATGTACAGATGCCTAGTTGACAAGGAGCGAACTGTGATAGTTAAGGTTGTGTGTTCAACTTGGCTGGGCCATGATTCTCAGTGGTTTGGCAGTTATGTAATGATATAGTTTGGCAGTTATGTAATGACGTAGTTATCCTCCATTTTGTGATATAATGTAATCACCTCCATGATGTAATCTGATGTGATCAGCCAATCAATTGTAAGGGGAGTTTCCTCAGGGGTGTGGCTTGCATTCAATATATATGGACGTTCTAGCAAAGTTTGCTGGCTTTTGCTCACCCTGGATCCTGCATTCGGTTCATCATCATCTGAGCTCTGGTTCTTGTGACTTGAGCCAGCGGCCTGCTGTATTGCCTGCTGATCTTGGGAGTCATTGGCCTCTGCAGCTTGTCAGCCAGCAGTCTACCGTCTTACCTGCCAATCTTGGATTTGTCAGCCTCTGCAGTTCGTGAGCCAGCAGCCTGCTGTCTGATCTGCCAATCTTGGGTTTGTCAGCCCCTGCAGATACATGAGTCAGGAGCAGCCTCCAGCCTGATGCCTGACCCACGGACTTGGGACTTGCCAACCTCTTCAACCACATGAACTATTTTCTTGAGATAAATCTCTCTCTCTATCTCTCTCTATATATATATACACACACATGCACACACACACACACATATATATTTGTTGTTGTGGTTGTGTGCCATCGAGTTGGTTTCAACTCATAGCGACCCTATACAGAGTAGAACTACCCTGTAGGGTTTCCAAGGAGCAGCTGGTGGATTTGAACCGCTGACCCTTTGGTTAGCAGCTGAGCTCTTAACTACTTCACCACCAGGGCACCAATATATATAACATGTATATATATATAAACCAAAATCAAACCCACTGCTGTTGAGTCGATTCCAACTCATAGCGACCCTAGTTATATATCTGTATCTATCTATCTATGCTTCACTGGTTTTGCTTCTCTAGAGAACCCAGCGTAAGCCAGTAGGTATTATTATCTCCATTTTACAGATTTGGAAACTGAGGCTTAAAGAGGTCAAGGAAAGCGTCCAAACACATAACTAGCAAGTGGTGAAGCTACTGTTTGAACCCATACCTCTCTGATTTTGTCCACTACTGATATTCTCCATTGCTATTTGAGGGACTACAAAAGTATCAGATGAACAGTTAAATTTAAATTGAGTGGCTCACCAGGCTTTTCAAAATAAAATGTTCCTGATTCAGCACACTAGATTTTTCCCCATTTCTATGATCAAATGAGTCTCACATACAATCTCAAGTGTGGGATTTTCTCTTTCAGTATGATCAGGCAATATGGTAGCTGTTTTGCAGTAAGGAACTTTTATTTTAAGAGCAGCATTTTCCCTTTTTAAACCCTTGAAATCATATTTCAAAGACCACTCACACAAAAGCCACACCAGGAACCCTCTCCATTCCCAAGTCAAGGTTTTTGTACACATTAAGAGTTCAAGAAATGGGAGGTGGTGGATGGATTTGTGGAGGTGTCATTTATGGTCTACATGTGCATACATTGCACCCACACAATAACCTACAAATCTCCAAGACAAACCATCAAGAGTACCATCCAAGCAGCTTTTCTTACTATAGCACAAAAAAGCTTTAGGCAAAGCTACAAGATGTTCTCATGACAGTCACCAAGGACAACTAGAGTCAGGCCCCAGGGAGCGTCCATTCCATGCCAAGTGAGAAACAAGCGTGGTGCTCTCTCTATATTTATCAGCAAAGTACTGGGAATGGTTAACTAACTTTGTTCTCACTTGTTGGTTAACATCCCACTAACTCCTGCCCCGATAATGACTCAGGGTTCTTTTCTGCTGTTTACTTGCTAAAAGCAGAAGAAGAGATCGTGAGTCCCGTTGCTCCCGTTGCTGTGGGTTAGGACCATTAATTCACTGTGGTGTGTCTTAATGCACTCTGACGCTCAGCGGTGGCTGGTGATTGTACAATAATATTGCTTTTCACAGTTAATTCATGACCCTATCAGCAGGCACATGTTCAAGATGAGTATCAGTGCAGCTGTTATTTACAGCTTACATTGCTTTGATACATCTTTGTTCATCTTGCTCTCAAGATAGCCTTGAACTCTGCAGAGCACCATAGCACCTCTGGAGACAAATGCAAAGTGTCCCAACCCCGTTTTCTAACCCAGTTTACAAAGGGATGTTAGAGCTAAGGGTATCTGCCTTAGGAGTCCCTAGGTGGTGCAAATGGTTAATGCACTCAGCTATG
>NW_004444082.1:833997-834787 GCF_000243295.1 Trichechus manatus latirostris
CTAGGATTAAAGAGAGAAAAGTAGCCATCTGTACTCTCCAGGAGAGCAGTCTCTGCTCACAGACATTTTCAGTACAGTGTAATAAATACTGCAAAAATGTTAAAAAGAAAAAAAAAAAAAGGAGGAGGGGCTTTAGTGATATATTGGAATGCTGTGTAACCCAGGCAAGTAGAGTTCTGGGGCCTTCATAAAGGCGATCAATCTAGAAAGACAGGGCAAGAGGAGTTGGCTCGGCAAAATGAGGCTGGAGAGGGAAGGTATGGATGTTGGCAGGAAAAGAACTGGAAAACCTGTGTAAGCCTAGCACCAATGCCAAATAGCTTGTCAGAGAATGCAGCTAGAGCGGAGGGCCAGGTTGTGAATCCCACAGGTGAGGAAAAGTCACCAAACAGTCTTGAGAAGGAGTATGGCGCAGTTGGATCTGTGTTTAGAACGATCTTCACAGCAGCAGCTGGGAAACAGATGGGAGAGAGGTGAAAACAGTGGGCACAAAGACAAGCTAGGGGCCGATGGCAGCAGCTCAGAAAAGAGGTCATGGGAGCCCAAAATAACCCACCCAGTGATGCAGGGGATGGAGACTTTGGGGTGGTAATGGTGGTGGGGTGCGTTGTGATGGGACACCCAGATTTGCCATCTCGCAGTATCATTGCCCTTCATGCTTGATATCTAGTGTCTTGAAAACCAGCGTGTCATATACTTTATCCACAGAAAGCACAATGTCTTTTATGAGGGCGTGTTGCCCCAGTTACTGGGAACCGCCAAGAGCAGAGTCTTCAGCTGTCACCCTTCA
>NW_004444082.1:855950-892215 GCF_000243295.1 Trichechus manatus latirostris
TTTGATGGAAGCCACGGAGACCAGGGAGGGTTTCCTCCTTCTGTAAACTGACCCAGTCACAGCAGGACAGGGGTGCTAGCTTCAGGGGACAGCAAGATGCTAAAAGCAAGAGTAATTAAAGGCTGAGTGAAACATTCGAGCCACTCAGAAGTGCTTGAATCCACCATTATTATATTTCTGCTAGGGTAGAACTCAAGAATAATGAAGCATGCCTCTCATCGGATTTATTGTAGAATAAGTAATTTAGTGAACACAAAACAAAGCTGCCAAAAGATGACTTTAAAGCAGTTTGTTTCATGGAGCATAAAGGGTGATTTTGGTGCAAGCATTTAAGCTGTTATCCTGAAGCAATTATAGATGTAAGTGACCTCAGAGACGCCCTGAGCTGGCTATGGTCCTTGCCCAAAAGCTGGAGGTGGGGAAGGGGTGCCATCTAGACTTGATTTCAACAAGACCTCTTTTCCCTTTTACGTCCTAGAGGTGAAGGAACTATTTCTAGAGCTACTTCTCACAACTGTGGGGGAAATGCATCTGCGGGGGGGAAATTCCTGTACTTGCAATTGTGGGGATTGTTGTAAGGGACAATAGAGGCGACCTGCAGCTGTACTGTGGATTAAGGAAGCACAGTGTTCAGACGCCTGTGGCAAGAAACGTACTCAGTTAAAGATCCTTAACATGAACAGCTAACGTGCAGGCCTGGGGTGCATGTACCGGTCTGCTACGTGCTTCACAGGCACAAGGTCACAGGGGTCTCCCAACTACCCACCAGGGAAGCACGCTGGTTGTCCCCATTCTACAGATTCGTAAATGGAATGTCAGGGCAGGGTAAGTGGCTTACATAAAGTCTCACAGCTAATAAGAGGCAAAGCCAGGACTGACCCAACATCACGGGGCTCCCAGCCAAAGCAGCCCGGGCTTTGAGACCAGGCGAGGCCCTTCGCGCTCAGCCCCCAGCCCAGCTTAGTCTCAGTCTTCCACGGGCGGCCCCAGCACGATCAGAGGGGAGCCACCACAGAGGGAACTGCAGCCCAAGAAATGGAAGGGGCTAATAGGCTGTGGCCATGACGGAGGGCTCCCTGCTCCCTTGCCCCCCAGTTCTCATGGTGCTGCCAGGCCCCCTCACTCCCCACTGCAGTATCACTCTTTAGCTCAGGTCGTTTTTGAAACCTCAGGACCTTCGGAGCCCACCTGGCCCAAGAGCAAGGCAGCCCGGAAGTGGGGAGGGGGGAGAAGGGTAGCACAACCCTCAACCAGTCAGGGTTGGGAATCAGAGAATATGCGCCCCATATTGTCCCTTCGGAAGGACAATCCTGTGGGCCTTCTTCGAGTTCCTGAGAGAGTCCCAGGGGACTGAGCCCCCGTCACCCATGGGGCCAAGTCTCCCAATAGTGCACACGCCATGGCTTTTCCCGCCCCGCCTGCCTCTCCCCACTTCTTGCCCTTGCAATCTGGCACACCTAGCAAGTAAACTACCTGTGCTCAAGTCCCTGTCTCAGGGGCTGCTTTGGGGGGAACCAAACTAAGGCAGGAGGTATTCGGGGTGAAGCCACTTCCTGGCAGTAACAGCAGGGGTGGAAATAACAAGAATGGGCTCCAAGGTTCTCCATAGCTCCCACATTCAGTCAAACCCAATGATGGCCTCCATGAGGCTTCTGGCTCATAGTGTGCCAGAGAAACCAGTCAGGCTCACAACTCTACCGCTGGCGCCAGCACGCTCTCCCTGTGGAAGCCGGGTTCAGCGCTACCATCCTGGTGTTCCCAAGGCAGACGCAGGGAGAGTGGGGAGGGCCTGGCCTTGGATTGCAGACGCCGTAAGGATGACTTGCACCTGTAATTGTTCTAGTTTATCGTTCCAGAGCTGCCTCTAGATACTGTGGCAAAGTCAGTACTGTTACTTTATTCCCATGTGCAGTGGTCACAAGTTCAGCTGACCCATTGCCCTAACCCCTCTCAACCTCACTCCCGTGGCTCCAGCCCCACTACCTGGGTCAGGCAGCTGGCACCTCTCCCAGGATTACTGTAACAACTCCCATCTCACCCTGCCTCCATCCTTACTCTTCAATCCTCCTCTACAGCGCAAATCGGAATGTTTCACTTCAAACCTTCAAACCTTCAAACTTCAACTTTGTTGCCCATCTTTAGAATCAAATCAGCATCTTAGCCTGCTTTGCAAGATTCTTCAGGGTTCTGACCCTTGGCTACATCCAGCTTCATGTCTCACCACAATCTGGAATTCAGCAGCTTTGTGTTCCGCCAGCAGGCGTGGAGAAATGCCCTCTTTCTTGGAGCCTGAAGACAATGGTTTCCCTTCTACAGCTCGGCAGCACTCCCCTAAGCAACCTCATTCTCTCCTGTACCTGGACCTGCACAGAAGTTTTCCTCTGCTCAGGATACTGCCCTCCTCCCCATATAGCTCCTTCAGGTCTCAGTTTAGCTGTCACTCCTTCTAGAAAGCTCTGTGTGTTCCCATAGGGCCCACATGTGACAGCGTATTGATCACTGGATGCTGAGGTTGGGTTCTCTGGAAGCAGATGCTGAGACAGAGCTTAGCCTGTAGGATTTGTGTGAGGGGCTGAGTCCTGTGAAAGAGAAGGGCAAGCAGGACTGGGGAGCAGACGGGTCACCACGCAATGCAGGCCTCACAAAGCCTCAGCCAGCCCAGTGGGAGCTCTGGAGCACACACTGCCCACATTGTTGCTCTGTGCTGGCCAGAATGGGAGCCTTTGCACCCTCTCTTCATTGCCTCCCTGAATGTGGGGTGTCCTGGAAGGACGTGGCCTTGGGTGAGGTGCTCCCTACAGCCGGAGGTACGAGTTGACTGCACTCCCCACAGCTGGGCAGCAAGCTCTTCCCTGACAGGGACCTAGGTGGTGCATCTCTGTGTGGACCAGACCGTGTGATGGGAATATTTGCTCATCGACTTGTCTGTGCCTACTCTGTAATATAAGTTCCTCGAGGCCTGTGACCTGAACAATGTTTTGTCTTCAACAACTGGCACAGTCCCTGGTCCACGTGGACAGTTTTTTGCTAAATGATTTAATATTTAATGTTAATGAACGGATGTCCCTCATTATAGGGGAAAAGAAAAGTGAAAGCCTGAAGTGATTCTGTGATTTTCCAGAGCACACAGCTAGTAAGAGACGGAGCAACTTCTAATTCATGTCTTTGACTCCAAGTTCATTGGTCCTTCTATTGATGTCAGAAATCTAGACCAAGGATATTGCACATATTCTCGTTTTCATTCTCTGCTGAATACCTACAGCCTGCTAAATTTCTAGCTTTGTTAAAAATAATAATGAAAAAAATCTAGAACCATTAACCACCTGCATTCCTCAGGACTGGAAAAAACACGACTAGAGCATTCTGTACCCAGCAAGGCAGATAGATGCTTAGTGTGTGTGATGTAGATTGGAGGCAGACAATCGCCATAATTTCTTGAAAGTTGATCTCAAACTTTACTATTGAAAAGGACGATTCTATCCTGAATCTAACAAAGGGCACTATGATGATTAATGTTATGTGTCAGCTTGGCTAGGCTATGATTATCAGTGGTTTGGCAGATTCTGGACTGGGTACACTTCTGTAATGTAATACAATGTAATTATCTTCCAGGATGTAATCAGCCAATCCATTGAAAGGGGAGTTTCCTTAGGGGTGTGGCCTGCCTCCAGTATATAAATGGATGTTCTGGCAAAGCTTGTTCTCTCTCTCGACCCTGCTCTCTTCTCATTGCCTGACCTCTAGTTCTTGGCATGTAAGTCAGTCTGCAGATGTCTCCAGCTTACTGCCTGACCTGCAGATTTTGGATGAGCCAGCCCCTGCAGCCCCATGAGCTGTCAGAGGTTTTCAGCCTGTTGCCTGACCCGTGGATTTAGGACTTGCCAGCCCCCACAATTGTGTGAGCAATTTCCTTGAAGTAAATCTTTCTATGTATATTTATATATATATGTCTTACTGGTGCTCCACTAAGACAGGCATTTATGAAAAACCCACAGCTAATATCATCCTTAATGGTGAAAGACTGAGAGCTTTCCATTTATCATCAGGAACAAGAGAAGGATACCTGCTCTCATGTTATTCAACATTGTACTGGAAGTCCTAGCCAGAGCAATTAAGAAAGAAAAATAAATAAAACCTATCCAAATTGGGAAGGAGGAAGTAAAACTATCCATTTTTGCAGATGACATGGTCCTATATATAGAAAACCCCAAAGATTCCATAAGGAAGCTATTAGAGCTAACAAAGGAATTCAGCAAAGTGGCAGGGTACAAGGTCAAAACACAAAATATCGGTCATGTTTCTATACAACAGCAATGAGGATTCTGAAAGGAAATTAAGGAAACAGTTCCATTTACAATAACATTTAAAAGAATAAAAGACCTAGGAATAAAAAAGATTCTTCTAGATCAAGTCTACATGCTTTATATCTAATCTCACCTCTGGGCTGACAAAATGGTCAGCCCAAACAATTTCCTAGCAACCCTCCCAACTCTGGGGAGGCCCATTTAAAAGACAGAAGAGCCTTTGGGACATAAGTGTAAAAGAGCTAGGGATACCCAAGGAATAAGAAGGATGACATATTTATCTGCCTGGAGTTCTTCATGGTGGGGCTCCACTACAAGGTATAAAGATGAAGACCTACACTGTGATTACTATTGAGACTATTGAGACTCCTAGATTCCACCACAGCCCAAACTCCTAAAAACACTGACTCATCAAGCTACTAGCTGATGTTCCAGGGCATCTGATGTGAGTTCCTAAGTCTGGCCATCTGCAGGATGTAAGAAGAATAGAAGGAAATCAAGACTATGGCGGCCCACATTTATACTTAGCAATTGTAATGATTTTCAGGGTGTTCTCAGAATAGAGCTTGAATATTCATGATGCACTACTGTATTGTGATCAGGCTCCTTAATAATTATAAACATTTGTATAGAGTCGAGCACCCATGCCTATTAGGAAAACAAAATACACATGGCATGCTCACCACGTGTTAGCCAAGTTACTACAATAGGCAGGCAGAAAAGCTTATAAGTCAATAGGCACAAAAAGACATTTGGGCTTATTTACAATACCCACGTGTAGGTCTCTTATTATTTATGCACTTGTTACTCTGTGACATAGGTTAAAATCCATTTTCCTGACATATTTCTGAATCCATGGGAAAAAAAAAAAAGCTACAGAACAACTAGATCCCTTTGTTATTAGCTACCGTTGAGTTGACTCCTGACACATGGCATAACGGGATCAGACCATTGTGATCCATAGGGTTTTCATTGGCTGATTTTTGGAAGTAGATCACCAGACCTTTCTTCCTAGTCTGTGTTGGTCTAGAAGCTCCACTGAAACCTGTTCAGCATCATAGCAACACACAAGCCTCCACTGACAGATGGGAGGTAGCTGTACATGAGGTGCATTGGCCAAAAAATCCAACTTGGGTCCTCCCCATGGAAGGTGAGCATTCTACCATTGAACCACCACTGCCCTCTTAGGTACATTTCCGTCTCTGGAAAGCAACACCAAGAAAAGTTTGCAACCCTCTTAAATCCCAGTATGAGATGGCCACTGTGGTACAAAAGGCAGGACACTTCACACACTAGCATTAACCAAGTGATAATTTGGAGACAAGACTTGTTAGTTGCCATCAAGTTGGCTCCGACTCCTGGTGACCCCATGTATGCACAGTAGAACTGCACTCCATCAGGTTTTCAAGGCTGTGATCTTTCAGAAGCAGATCACCAGGCCTTACTTCCCACACGCCTCTGAGTTGGTTTGAAGCACCAACCTTTCGGTTAGTAGCCCAGCGCTGAGCCATTTACACCACCCAGGACTCCTGGAGACAGGACTACTAGAGTCCAAATGAAAGAGCTAAAGCCATCGAAGCCTTTTCCTTTGCAGCCTTGCTTATCCCAGGCTCAGCAGGGCTCGCCTGCACTGTCTCTTATTTTGTCCTTTGGTGGACTTTTCACACAGTCCCTTGGGTGTGGGCTCCAGTAGGGCTTCCACCCAAGGAGGTATACAGTGCTGCTCAGATCACTTCTTACTGAAGCATTTATCTAGGTAAACACTTACACACAAGTACAGAGTACCTTCTCCCTTTATCTGGGAGTCACAGGAAATATCAGGAAGCTCTGGGAACCTCGTGATACTGAGGATGAGGCAGGAGGAAAGGAGGAGGTCAAAAGGAGATGGCACCATCCAGACCATTACACTCCTCTCCTCAGCAGTGTGTCTAAGTGACTCCAGACAGAAAATCCAAGGGGCCAGTTCACAGCCTGCCTGGGCTGCTGTCCACCAAGCCACCTGCCCAGGCAGCACGTGACCTTCCTCTCTGCCTCCCCTTCTCTGTCTTTGCAAGTAGGTCTCCCACTCACCTTATTAAGGCCATGCAAATACCACATTGATGACTTTCTCCATGTAATTTGTTCCCCAGCATATTCTGCAAAGGATTCAATTAAAACTGAACCAGAGATGAGAAAGGCCTGGGCTGGCAGGCAGCTAAATGCCAAGTTCTGCCAACTGGGGGGCCCCACACTGTGCCACCCTGGACACGCAGCTTTGAGCAGCAACACCTCCAGCAACGGCTGCCAGGGTAACCAAGAGCAGGGCACAAACCACCCTTTGAGAGCCGCCCCAGCACTGGCTGTTGGTGGGAGTGCATCCTGGGAAAAGGAAAAAAGAATGTACTTTCAGGAAAAGACGTCATTTTCTTCCAGCTACTGCCTGGGAGGGTGGGGTGGAATTCATAGAGGCTGGCACAGCCAGATATGCGAGCGTTTTGAACAAACGTCTTATGTGTTGTTCAAATTAGAGACAGATAAAGATGTATTTCGGTCCAGCTGTTTGCTCAGGACTTAACCCTAATTCTATCTCAAACAATGTTCATTGTTTAACGTCTTTATATTCACAAGTTGTTCCCATGCATATCTGCAGGGGAAAACGCAGAATTCTGATAGCGTTTGTGCTGTCTTGGCCGGGCTGGGACTCAGGAAAAGGAACGAGATAAACGCTTGAGTGGGAGGCTGCTTTTGGTGACGGTATTCTGAGCAGGGGCATGACCTCAGGAGACACCAGCAGCAAGGCACCGAAAGGTCCTGCAGGGCACAGTGGCTGGAGCAGCTGGAGCAGGGATTTCAACCTACAGAGGCTTTTCCCGGAGCCAAGTCCAGGCGTGGAGGCCAGGTGGAGGAAGAGGAAGGGAGCAGCTTCCTGTCTGGGTGTGTCGCCCCCAAAGTAGGGGACCGCTGGCCGGGGCAGGAAAAAGATGGCCTTCTCTGATAGCAACACTGCTTAATTGTTTGCAACAATAGCGTAGGGTCTTGGTAAAGGCATTATTTGAACTCAGCTGCTTTGAGGAGTTATGAAAAAGGTTATTCTGTGATCGCGAGTTGATTATGTGGAGCCGAGCTAAATGATGGATGAAGCAATTGCTTTTTCAAAATACCAAAATTACAGCACGCTTGGACTTAATCTTCATAGATATGCACTGGGATTTCTGAACAGTTAAGGGCAAAGTGAACAAACATCATATTAAGATGAGAAGGATAAAACATATTTGTAGTCGAACTCTGCCCCTATGCATCCATGAAAAGGCTCAGGAACCCCGGGTAGCCTAAAAGTGTTTGAGAGAGAAACAAAGTGCCTTTGAGGAAGGCCAAGAGGAAATGGACAGAAATAAACTTGGGAGTAAGAACCTGGAGCTGGAAGGAGTGCCCAGAAGCCTCCGATTCTTCACTTTTGCGGACAAATACAGAGGTGCAACGACTCGCTCCAAGATCACTCAGCCAACTGGCAGCACAGCCAGGTCCCAGGCCCAGTCTGATTCCTAGCTCAGTGTTTACAGAAAAGACAGCCAAGAAGTAGGGCACCCTGGAAGCTAGCTCTATTCCTCAGGGTGGTGCTTGGTGGCGGAGTGCAAGCTGGCCGAGAGAGAGAGAGAGAGAGAGAGAGAGAGAGAGAGAGAGAAAGGGAAACTGAGTCAATTTTCCAATTCAAAAGGGCAGCTTAAGTCCTCCTGTGTGACTTCACTACATTTTATTGGTCAAGCACGTCACTCAGATCAGCCAAGATTCAAGTACCTTTGTTTCTTACTCTGCATTCTTGCATTTGACCTTGCTTTCATCTTCAATCTGCGCTTTAGAATTTGACAATTGACTCGGTTTTTCTCTCTCTCTCTCTTAACAAACATGACCCACCCACCAGGCACCACCTCGAGGAATGGAGCCAGCTTCCAGAACCCACCTGTTGCTTGGCTATCTTTTCTGTAAGCACTGAACTAAGAGTCAGGCTGACTCAAGGACCTGGTTGGGCCACCAATAAGCTGGCTGGTCTTGGAGCGTCACTGCACCTCTGTGTCATTGTCTGTCGACCCTCCTGTTGTTGACGGAGGGACAGACACATTGCAGCAGAGCACAAAGGGAAGGGAGACAACACCGCAGCCATTTGGCAAAATAATCCGCCACAGTGTCCTAACTTGTGTTCTTTCCAGATGGATTCACTTTGTTTTACCTATCAGTTGCATAGACGTACTCTTTTAAGTGATCACTATTCTCTCTCTTATTTTTTTCTTGAACTATACAATCCACTCAGGTCTACTTTTCAGTTTCTAATTTGATAGAGACCTAATATAGTAAACAGTCCACTTTCCTTTTTACGCATCAATGAGAAAAAAGACAGAGCAAACATAATGACAAACGCCTACTGATACTACGTCGGGGAGACTCCAGGGAGCGGTAGGGACTGTGGTGAACAGGAGAATGCCTGCCCCATTGAAGGGAGGCCACTGTCACTCAGCTGTAGCTGAACATTATCCTGTGAGAAAGACTGTTGATTATATTACCTATAACTGACTTTAAAATACTTCCGCATACTCACTGTGATGCATAGGTATAATAATTTAATTTTAATCTCTGACCTAGGTGCAGTCAGTTAACAGGGGTGGTTAGTTACCACTGGAAAGACCCCAGGCAGAGATCTGCATTCCAGACGCAAACCCATGAGCTGTGACTCTCTGGATCTGCACTAAACGGTTCATTAACAATCCTAAGAAGAGTGACTGCGTATTGTTCCCAGTTTACATCCATTGTCCAGGCATATTTACCCATGGAGAGGGCCCTCTTGGTCTTTGAGGTAAGGGCTGCCACCTGGCCTCTGCCACTCCAGGATCACATCACCCCATTGAAATCATGGAGCACATTGCAACAGCTCTATCCCCTAAAGCCATATCCGGCCTACAAAAAGAGCAACCACAGAGCTTTTCACAGAATGCAGGTGTGTGATGGTTAATCCTACGTGTCAGCATGTCTAGGCTCTGGTTGTCAGTTGTTTGGCCAAACATGAGTCTAGCTGCTGTCATGGAGCTGTTACATGTGAGTAGATCAGCTGGCCTTGGGTAGAGAAAATTACCTTTCATAATGTAATCTGATGTAATCTAATCAATCAGGTAGTTGAGGTCATAGCAGTGTAGGGATCCTAAACCTAATCACTTCTAAGTTATAAAAACACCAGAATAGACACAGTGACACACACAGGGGAAGACGGATACTATGTGAGGATTGTCAGCAAGCAAAGGAATGCCAGAGATCGCTGGTAGACCCCAGAAACTAGGACAGAGATTCACAGAGGGAATCAACATGGCTGAGACCCTGATCTGGACTTTCAGCCTCCAATACTGTGAGAAAAGAAACGTCTGCTGTTTAGAGCCACTCATGTGCGGTATTTGTGTTACAACAGCATTGGGAAGCTAAGACAAGTTGATCTCCTCATTAATGTACTTCTCAATGGCTTGGTGAAGGGAATGCCTTCTCGGCTCTCTTGTGGAAGGTACTTGAGGGGCGGTGAGTGGGGCAGGGGGAGGTCGTTGTGAAAGTCACATATGATAAATCCAGTTCCAAATTTCTATCTCCCTAAATCATTATATTGCCTCCTCTCCATTATGCCAGGGAAGCACTGGCATCTCAACTTTATTATACGTGCGTCAACACTGAGTCTCAGCTTTGGTCAGTCAAACAAGTGAACTGTTAAAGCCACCTTCAGCAGCACAAGCTGGTACATGAAATCCAGAATCTCTAGTAAAGGCACAGTATCAATGAATTTGACTCAATCTAGTTGTATCCCTCCTTCCTTTAACACCCTTAGAATCCATTCCCATCTATATTTCCCAAGTATCTACTTACATATATTAACAGAGTCTTGCAAAGCTTTTGGTATATAAGTTATTTCCTTCAGGGTTATAGTGTGTACCTGTGCACCTGGAGCATGCTGCGATTTATGCCAATTATAGGTTTAGTGACAACATGGGATAGTCATGGTGGGTCTTGAGGAGAATAGATGCCTTTTAAGGCATCTGCCCCAGGTAATGTTGTCACAGGGATTGAAAGCAAAGGAAGCCTAGCTCCCTAAATACTGAAGGGCAAGCTACCTCTACTGGTGAGATTCAGATGTCAGCTTCATCTGACAATCCATCCAACCAGATGTTCCCATTATAAGCTTCTGGAGTCTATTTTTTCCCAATCAATGCCCTGGCTTTTACATGAGAAACCTGGTGATATTGGGAATCCAACTTTCATTATAATTCAGAAACCAATGCAATTAAATTTTGAGTTTAATTTTAAGCAATGTGAGTCCTATGGCAATGAGAAATAAGAGACTCTTTGAGGGCTACCATGGAAGCTCTCAGTTCTCAGACCATGACTTGAGCTAAGAATTAAAGGGCCTGAGCCTGTCATTTTCTTTCTGTAACTGCTCAAGTGCACTGAAAAGAATTGATCCCATACCACAACCCTTACAGTAATTGTTACATCCGTAATGGTCTAATGCAGCAACCACTTGGCTCTCAAGACACATGCTTAATGCCACACATGCCATGGGGTACTAGCATCCCATTTCCATTGTTAAGGAGCTCAGCATTATACTCAAACAAAAGGGCATGGCCAAACCAATCCCCAAATCCCATTTTTGCAAGTCTATATCCTGGGACCCCTCCAGGTGCCAATTGTGTATCTGTCAGGGTCCTATCATGAGACAGAATACACACAGTAGGTTGTACAGGGAAAGTTTAATATAAAGAAGTATTCACAGGAGTGTGGAGCAATGGGGAATTGATCAGTGAGAGTTAAAGAAATTTCTAAATAATACCAAAATTGCAGCTATAAGGAGCAGTCCCATCTCTGAGGAGCACCCAAGGAAAACATTCCCCTCCTCTTTCCTCTACAGTTGAGATCCAGACCTCATTGGAGTGGATGTGACTAGTTCACTGGATGGCAGAGATACGGCTGTAGTGGCCTGCAGGTGGAACTTTCCCGGTGTCTGCCTTTTGGAGTGCTGGAGGAAGCTGTCCGCGAGGAGTTACTGTGCTGCTGAACTCCTTACAAAGCCACTGAGGGGTTTTCAGAGTAAGCATTCACAGAGAGGTGCTTCCAGGTGACATTCAGCTGTAAAGCTGCTCACAAGAGCGCTGGGGGAAGCTGCTGGCTGCTGGTGTTGCTGGCTGCCACGTGGCACAGGAGCCAGCTGCTGGAGAAACTGCATGCTGCCAAAGCCTAGAGAGAGGAGGACACCAGAATCGGGAAGAGAAATGCCTTCCTCTGCCTGTCCTTCCAGTGTCCTCTACTGACAAAACACAACCATGTTCTAGCCGGCAAAGGAGAAATATTCACAGGGATCATCTTTCTTATTGCAGAGCAGGCGATGAAGGGTAGATTTGGAGATGAGATACAATATGCTGATAAGTGGAATACCTGCTTTCACACTTACAAGTGTCCTACTTTACACAATAAGTTATATAGTTACCCTGATCACACCAATTCTTAGAAATCGTTTTTCATTGGCATAATGAGTAAATTTTATTCATGCACATCCATGCTTGCATGAGTAGGGCTTGTGACTCTTACAAATCCAGTAACTTAACATCTTGAAAGTAGCACCTTTGGTCCGAAGCTCTGTTTGGTCTTCTGTTCCATCATTTAGTGGGTGATATTGTCTAATCCCACCATAAGGGAGGTTTAATCTGCTTTTTGAACACTGTTTCATTTTTGTCTCAAAGTGAATCATTTATAAACATTGTTTTGCAGAGTGCCTGAGGAGACAAGAGTGGAGACGTCACAGAATTTGCAAAGCAGGTTGTATAACCTTTTATGCCCACTTGCTAATAAATGTTTGCATGTTACAGCTTAGTTCTGCTTGCCATAGAGCACAATGTTATCAAATCTTTCAGTTTTTAAAGAAACATAAGTCTGGATTTTTAGGATAAAAATCTCCTAATTGGTAAATGTTGGCAAATAGTTTGGTCTACATTGGGGTCCAAATAAAACCCACATCTGTGTAACCTCGGGCAGTGTCTTAGTCATTAGTGCTGCTCTAACAGAAATACCACAAGTGGATGGCTTCAACAAAGATAATTTTATTTTCTCACAGTCTAGGAGGCTAGAAGTCCAAATTCTGGGCATCAGCTCCAGGGGAAAGCTTTCTTTGTCTGCTCTGGAGGAAGGTCCTTGTTGTCAATCTTCCCCTGGACTAGGAGCTTCTCCACAAAGGAACCTCAGGTCCAAAGGACACGCTCTGCTCCTGGCTCAGCCTTCTTCGTGGTATGAGGTCCCCAATCCTCTCCTTGCTTCCCTTTCCTTTTATCTGTTGTAAGATGTAAGGTGGTGCAGGCCACACCCCGGGGAAACACCCTTTACCTTGGAACAGGGATGTGACCTTCGTAAGGGTGTTACAATCCCGCCCTAATCCTCTTTAACATAAAATTACAATCACAAAATGGAGCACAACCACACAATACTAGGAATCATGGCCTAACCAAGTTGACATGTATTTTGGGGGGACACAATTCAATCCATGACAGGCAGTTCATGTTAACTTCCCTATGCCTCAGTTTCCTTACCTATGAAATGGAGATAATAATAGTACTTCATAAAGCTTCCAGGGACTAAAATGAGTCTATGTGTAACACTGACCAGGGACTGGGCACATAATAAGTACAGTAAGTGTTGATAGTTAAATAAATAAATTTCTGCCAGTCCTATGTCCTCTCCCTCCCAATCTTCATGTTCCCCGTCTGCATGGTCCTCTTAGCTCCCCTGGCCCCATCTGTGGAAGAAGCAAAAGTAAGACTTGCAGTAAAAATACACGGAGGAAAGGACTTGGCCAACCAGTGGGGAAGGGTACACACTGGAAGAAACCTTCAGAACTCACACTTCACACCATGACCACCTTCTCTTCCCTCCTGCTGTTCCGCTGTCACTGGGCTGACGGCAAACATGCGTACTGCTGCTGCCACGCACTCAGAGTTGGCCCCATCCAGTTCTGGGCACACGGTAGATGCTCAGTAAATGTTGACTCCTCTGGACACAGTAAACACATGCACTTGTGAGAGCTTAAATGCCAGATGCCTCTTCTGGAAGCAATCTCTCTCTGTTGGAAATGTTTGCCCAGAGTTTTGGCATTTAAAGCACCAGAAATCAGCCTAGTGATTTCTATTTAAGCCTGGCCAATTGATTAAAATTTTGAAGCTCTAATCAAGGCTTTCACTCTTTCCTCCATAGCAGTCAGAAGAGAAGATGAGTCGGAAGGTGGAGCACAGGTGGAGGATTGCGACTTCAGGCCTATTGCCCTTTCCTTTTCTCACACCTTTTGTCTCTTGAGAACTGAAGAAAGGTAGGAGAGGGAGGAAGAGAGAAGTAGCTTGCTTACTCAGCATTTGCTGTCCCTGGGTGGTGCAAATGTTTAATGAGCTTGACTGCTAACAAAAAGATTGGAGGTTCAAGTCCAGCCAGAAGTGTCTCAGAAGAAAAGCCTGGCAATTTGCTTCCAAAAAAATCAACCATTTAAAACTCTATGGAGCAGTTCTATTCTGACATACACAGGGTCCCCATGGGTTGGAGTGAACTTGATGGCAACTGGTGTCTAGCTTGGTGTTGTGAGGGAAGGAGTTGTTACAGGAGGCAGAGCATCTCTGAGCAAGGCTTCTGCCTGATGAGAAGGGGAGCAGGCAGCAGCAGGACCCCTCACCAGTCAATAGGTAGAAGCATGCACGCAGCTGCTCCATCTCAGAGTGGCCTGCTCCAACCCTTTATACGCTCAAATTAGTATTATTGCAATGCAGGAAATGGTAGCTGAAAACAGTACTAATTGCTACACCTTCTCCATCTTCCCAAGGGGTCGCCCCATCCATCTTCTCTGTACCACTGGCCCCTAGTGTGTTAGGCAGTTTTTCTCTGGGCACTGTCTCAGTCCCCAGCTGATGCTTAACATTTTGAAGGAATGCCGTTCTCTGCAACACTTGAGAGTTTTTCCTGAATCCCTCCCACCACAGCTGATGTCCCATCCTGATCAAGCTTGAGGTTCCTTTGGCCATGTGACACACTTGACTTCCAGTTCTAGAGTTCTCCCAGGAAAGCTAAAGTTCCCCTGAAAGGAAGGAATAGCTGAAATCCAGTCACTCAAATGTATCATGAATAATACAAATCCAGTAGGAATCTTTGACTCTCACTGGGAAATCTCCCCAAGAGAAAACAGTCAAAACAACATATTTGAACTCAATTTCAACTTTATAAAGCACAGCTTATTGATTAACATCGTGGACTTTAAAGTCGTTCTGCCTGGGCTTGAATACTGACTTTATCACATTATTAAATAAACTTAACTTCTCCACACTTTGGTTACCTTACCTTTGAAATGAGGACATTAATAGTACCTCCTTTGAAGGGTTAAGGTGATAATTAAGTGAAAGAACAAATGTAAACTTAGAATAGTGCCTGGTATACAGCAAGTGCTCGAAAAGTGTTGGCTATTGTTGTTGCTACTAATACTACTACTCAAATATATTCACAAACTAATTAGATAAGACAAGCCATAGTTTTGTGTAGAATACAAAACCCTGGTTATGCAGATGCATGTCCTTGATAAGCAAAGTGTAGAATCTAAAAATAAAATAGAAAAATAAAGGAAAGGAAACCATAATATAGTTGAAAGCCATTGAACTGGGGTAAAAAAACCTGTGCATGTTTTCATATATCATATATGTAAATTTTACTAGATGCTTGAAACTATACTATCTGCTGGGAATAAAATGAACAAAATGTAGTATCTGGCTTCCTCAAAGTGCTCACCATCTAGTATGGGAGACATATGGATAAGTAGGCAATTACAGCACAGTATGATATCATGAAGCTTTTACGTGGTGTGAAGTACGAGGTGCTACTGGATTATGTTGGCAGGATACTTTGCTCAATCTTTGGGGCAGAAAGAGCTTCTAGAAGGAAATGATAGCTAAGCCAAGAACTGAAGGCTGAGTTAGAATTAGGTGCAGGGAGAAGAAGATTGCTCTGGGTAGAAGGAGAAACACATGCAAAGGCCCAAATAAGACAGAGGGTTGGTCTGGGGGACTGAAAGTAATTCAGTATGGCAGGAGCATTGGAGCAGCCATGGGAAAGTGAGAAGAATCTAACCACAAAGGATTGTTGTAGACAGCCCAACCCTAAACTTGAGGACTGATAGGGAGCCAATGAACATTTAAATATCACTCCTGGTTTCACTAAGATAATGAATTGGAGGCATACACCATTTAGGAGAGTGTTGCAGTGATCCAGGTTAAGGGCCTATGGTAGAGTGATGGCAATCAGAATAGAAAACAGTGGAAGGATTTTAGAACTCAGAATCAAAATGACTTGGTGATTCATACCTCACACTATATATAAAAACGTACTCAAAATAGACCAGTGACCAAAATATAAGAACTAAAACCGAAAAAAAAATAGGAGTAAAATTTTAAAACCTTGTTTTTGACAATGGGTTTTTAGGTATGACGCCAAAAGCATGAGCAACAAAAGATAAAATAAATGGAATTTCATCAAAATTAAAAACTTTTGTGCATCAAAATACTTTATCAAGAGAATTCTGGGAAGATGACAGCATAAACAGATCATTGTTCCAACCCTCCCCACAAATACAAGGAAACGGTGCTCAGCCTTGAGGGATTCTGAATCAGCAAACAGAGAACAGCAACAGGGAACTGTGTAGACAGGCAAGAATAAACGAATCAAAAATGAGTTCCATACGGTAGGAAAATCGCTTCTCCCACTGTCTCTGCCCCTCCTCCCAGCCACTCAGGCTGCTGTAAATTGGGGATCTGTCCCAGCAAAAGATTCTGCTTTCCTAACCATCACATCCCCTGCCTGTACAAAGAGCCATGAACCCAAGCTTCTGCTCTAAAATCAATAAGGCAGACCTTCCTGGGAGTCCATTTGGAATGTGCCAGCACCTCTCCCATCCAGTAACTGTCCACTGTTCACTAGAGAAGACCCCCCTTCCAGTGGAGTCTGCTCCCATAGTCAACACTCCACCTGTCTCCCTGCACACCTCAGAGCTCAGGCCTCTGTAACCAATAGGACAAACCTCCTTAGGGGTCAGTTTGGGTCTTTCTGCTCCCCGTTCTGGTAGGCACTGAGGACTGCTGACTAAGACGGTTGTGTGCTAGGAAGCAGGCATCTTGAGTGGCAGTTACACCCACAGCTAACATTCTACAGGGGTTGGTGGGAGTGGACTCTGATATCCACAATGTGGACCTCCCTGGGGGTCCATTCAGAGTGTGCCAGTCTCTTTCCCATCCAGTAAGTGTTGACTGCTGGACTGATACAAACTCCTACAGAAGCTGCCTTGCACAGGAGCCAGGAGGTATGTTACCTAAGTAGAGACTACTCCCACAACCACCATGAGACCACTGGGGCTCTGAAATCAACAAAACAGATCTCTTGGAGGCCTCCTGAGGAGTGCCAGCCCGTTCTCCTCCTGATATGGAGGAAAGTTAGCCTGTGTTTTCCCTGAATGTCAGCTCAGATATAAGTGGCCCCCATAGAGCAGAAAAAGAAGCCTCTGGCAAAACCAGAAGGCAGCACCCAGCCCTGCAGAGGGCTCATTGGGTGTTGGGTTTGTCATTGAAGATGTGATTGCAGAAACAGAGCAGGGGAAGGAGTAATAACCAGAGAGAGTGGACTGCACCCCCTATGGACAGATTGATTAGTGTGTGATATCTCGCCTGAGTGGCAATGTCTGCTGGTGGACAGATTTGCTATAGTGTGTTCTCTAATATCTCTGTGAGACACTGAAAGTTGAAAAACAAGATATGGAACTTTCAAAACCTAATTAAATCAGGGAGGAAGAAGGAGATATCACAGAGAGAGAGGAAACAGCAAGCAAAGGCCGAAGGCTCTGCCCACCTAAAAGCATTTTGCAGAAAGTAGTGCAAGCAAAAACATTGAATATAGGGGAGAATTGAGAAAGTTAACACCCTCTAAAATGCCAATGCCACAACAACAACAAAAATCACAAGACACACAAAGACAAGAGAAACGATGGCCAATCCAAATGAACTTGATGAAGGGAGTGAAATCACATCTGTGGTAGACCAAATAATGAAAAGAATGAAAGAATATAATACAATAATGTAAAACATAGTTACAGAGCTAAGGGAAAACACAAAGATCTAAAAGAAGTAAGGAAAACAATGCATGAACAAAATGAGGATGTAAAAAAAAAAAAAAAAAGAGAGAGAGAGAAAACCAAACAGAAATAATGCAACTGACAGGGACTGAAATGAGAAGCAAAATAGAAGCATTTAACAACAGATTTCACCAAGCAGAAGAAAGAATTAGAGGACTACATAGCTGAAATTATAGAGACTGAAGAGCAATAAGAATGGAGGCTGAAGAAGGCTGAGTATAATTTAATGGAATTATGGGACAGCCTCAAGAGACCTAATATATGCATCATGGGAATTCCAGACAGAAAGGAAGGAACAGAAAGAATATTTGAAGAAATAATGACAGAAAATTTCCCCAATCTGATGAAGGACATGAATCTATAAATCCAAGAAGCTCAAAGAACTAATAGCAGACCAACACTGAGAGGCATTATAATCAGGCTCTCAAAAAGTAGAGATAAAGAGAGAATCCTGAATGCAGCAGAGATAAAGAGAGAATCCTGAATGCAGCGAGAGGGAAGCAAACAGTCACATACAAAGAATCCCCAATAAGACTAAGTGCTGATTTCTCCTCAGAAATGTTGGGGACCAGAAGGCAATGGAATAAGATATTTAAATTGCAACTGTCAAACAAGAATACTATACCTAGTGAAACTGTCCTTTAAGAATTAGGGTGAAATTAAAACATTCCCAGGCAAAAAAAAGCTGAGAGAGTTCATATTTGCCAGACTGGCCCTAAGAAAATACTAATGGGATGTCTGCAGATAGAAGGGGAAAGACACCAGAAAGTAATTCAAAGCCATACATAAAAAGAAAGATCTCTAGTAAAGGTAATTGCACAGGCAAGTACAAGGGATAGTAAAAAGGTATTCATGCTTGATGACTCTAATTGTTTTGTCCTTCATGCTGTTTAATGACAAATGTATAAAAAGCAAGGATAAAATTATGTTACAGGGCACACAAAATATAAAAATATAATCTGTGATAACAACAAAATGGGGGGGGGAGGAATGGTATAGGTATAGAATTTCTTATTTGTTACTGAAGTAAAGTTGGCACCAATTTACCCTAGGATGCTATAAATACAAGCTGTAAAACATGATATTCATGGTAACCACTAAAAAAATCTTAAAACACACACACACAAAAGGGAAGGAGAAGAGAATCAAAATGGCTCACTACAATAAACCAGCAAAATGCAAAAGCAGGTAGTAGAAATGGGCAAAGACAAAGAAGGCTTAAGACACACGAGACCCAAATAACAAAATGGCAGAAGTAAGTCCCTTCTTATCAGTAATTACAGTGAATGTAAATGGACTAAATTCTTCAATCAAAAGACAGAGAATGGCAGAATGGATTTAAAAACATGATCCAACTATATGTTGTTTACAAGACACACCTTAAATCTAAGGACGCAAGTAGGTTGAAAATGAAAGGTTGGAAAAAAATATTCCATGCGAACAATAACCAAAAGAGAGCTGCAGTGACAATCTTAATATCAGACAAAGTAGACTTTAAGACAAAATCTTTTAGAAGAGATAAAAATGAAGATTATACGGTGAGAAAAGGGTCAACTCATCAAGCAAATTTAGCAATCATAAATATAAACACACCCAACATCAGAGCACTTAAATATATAAAGCAAATGGTGATAGCATTAAAGAAAGAAATAGACAGCACTGTAATAATAGTTGGAGACCTCAATAAACCATTTTCAATATTGGACAGAACATCTAAAAAGATCAACAAGGAAACAGAGTACCTGAATAACACTATAAACCAACTAGGCTTAATAAGACATATATAGAACACCCCACCCAACAACAGTGCAATATACATTCTACTCCAGTGCACGTGGATCATTCAAAGATTAGATAGGAAACTTAAGGGGCAGTGAGTTTATGTTAATGGAAGAGAAACAATTCAGAAAAGTAAGGTGAGAATGTTTGCACAACTTGAAGAATATAATTAATGTCTTTGAATAGTACTTGTAGAAATTGTTGAATTGGTGTATATTTTGCTGTGTATATTATGAACAACAACAAAAAATAAAAGAAATTATATAGATATATAAAAGACTTTATCAAGAAAGTGAATAGATAACCTACAGAATGGGAGAAAATATTTGGGAAACATGGAGCTGATAAGATTTTAATATCCAGAATACATAAAGAACTCCTATAGCTCAACAACAAAAAAACAAACAACCAAATTTAAAGATGGGCAAAAGACTTGAATGGACATTTCTTCAAAGAAGATATACAAATGGCCAATAAGTATGTGAAGAGATGCTCACCTTCATTAGTCATTCAAGAAAAGCAACTCAAAACTACAATGAGATACTACTTCAGCCTCACTAAACCCACTGCCATGGAGTCAATTCCTACTTATAGCGACCCTGTAGGACAGAGTAGAACTGCCCCATAGGGTTTCCAAGGCTGTAAATCATTAAAGAAGCAGACTACCACACCTTTCACCTGAAGAGCAGCCGGTGGGTTCAAACCACTGACCTTTCAGTTAGTAGCTGAGCACTTTAACCACTGCACCACCAGGGCTCCTCAACCTCACTGGGATAGCTATTAGGATGGCTGTTATCAAAAAAAAACAAAGAATAACAAATATGGGCAAGGCTATGGAGAAATGGGAGCCCTCTTTCATTGCTGGTGGGAAAGTAAAATGATGCAGCTGCTATGGAAGACAGTTTGCAAGTTCCTCAAAAAGTTAAGCACAGAATTATCGTATGACCCAGCAATTCCACTTTTAGGTATATACATAAAAGAGGTCAAAGCAGAAACTCAAACAGATACTTGGACATCAACATTTATTGCAGCATTACATACGCAAAGTGGCCCAAAGGTAGGAACAACCCAAGTGTCCATCAGTAGCTGAATGGATACGTATAATATGGTATATACATACAAAGGGCCCCTGTGGGGTTTGTATGTTAAGTGCTGGATGCTAACAGAAAGGTTGACTGTCTGAACCCTCCCAGTAGCTCCCCAGGAGAAAGACCTGGAGATGGGTTCCCATGAGGATTACAGCCTAGCAAACCCTACGTGGCAGTTCTACTCTATCACATGGGATTACTATGAATGAGAATCGACTGGAAGGCACCCAGCAACACCATATACATACAGTGGGATGTTATTCAGCCCTAAAGAGAAATGAAGTTCTGTTACACGTTATGATATGGATGAACCTTAAAAACATTATTCTGAGTGAAGTAAGTCAGACACAAAAGGACACATATTGTATGATCCCATTATAGGAAATATCTAGAATAGACAAATGCATAGAGACAAAAGTTTATTAGTGGTTACCAGGGACTGGCAGGAAGGAAAGAAAAGGACGTTCTTGCTTAAAGGATACTGAGTTTTTGTTTGGGGTGATGATAAACTTTTGGAAAGGACAGTAGTGACAGTAACCCAGCATGGCGAATGTAGCTAATGTCACTGAATTGTACACTTAAAAATGGTTAAAATGGCAAACTTTTTGTTACATATATTTTACCACAGTTTAAAAAAACGACTTAGTGATTTATTGGGTATGGGCTGAGGGAAAAGGGACAAGAAGGAGGTAAAGAAGAACATCTGTGTTTATGGTTTGGGCAGCTGAGCAGATAATGGTACCATTTCCTTAAATAAGGGAAAAGAAAGAAGAACAGATTTGGAGGGAAAGAGCATGGGATTGGTTTTGAGGATGTACATCCAAGAAGAGATGAGCTGTGGACCATTAGATATGCCCTGAAGTCCAGGAAAGCAGTCTGGCTGAGAAATCACAAACATGCATACACACACACACGCACACACACACACACACACACACATACACACACATACACGCCTTGGCTCTGTTCCCATGACTCTAGGAAGCATTGTTATTAAGTGCATTGTGATCAGTCAATTGGGATTTTAATTACTGAGTGAGTACTTCTTCCTTCCAAAACTCTCTCTTCAAAGTGACTGACATAGTCCAAAGGATGGGGCCACCCTCTCTCAGGAATCTAGGGTTTGATCTCCCGGCGGTCCCAACCACGCTGACTGCGAGTCCAGTAAGCCTCTCAGCCCACAATTCATCACTACTCTAAGCAGCAGAGACCTGTCTCCTCAGGGCAGGATGAGGACGTGGCTGTTGCTTGGCAAGTAATACCCTTTGACGGGGGTTAGTGATGAGGCAGCCTGCGCCCCACACCTAATGAACGGCTCTCGGTTGTCTTGGCTGCTCCCTCGCTGTTCTCAGGGGAGGAATCTCAGAAACAGCCTGGCTGCTCCAGGAGGGCTCCCCTTACTTTTCTCCACCCCATACATACAGGGGGTGATTATCTTCCTCAGCCAACACTAAAGCTCATTAAATGTTTGCAGGAATATTCTCTTTGGTGTTTAAAACTCACTCCCTGCAAAGGCCCCACCAGGGCTTGTGGGGGAAAACCAGCCCCTTGCCGTCCACCGGATGTGTTTATTGAGGAGAAAGTCAAAGGCCTAGGCAAAGCTCCTCGAGCGGTCAGAACCTTAACAGGGGTAGTAATTCTCTTAGCATTCAGATACGCATTAACCACATCCATAAACTAAATCTAAAAACAGCAGAAATAACAATAAAAAGAAGATATTTATGGAGGCAATGTAGATGTAATAGTGAAGAGACTCCCTTCCTGTCGTCAGTCTGTAAGCTTTGTGGTGCTGAATAATTGGCAGCCTCCCAGGTCGTAAACACAGAGCGCAGCAGCCTCAGAGCACAGGGAACACACAGCCCCCAGCCCACCAGCCTGGGCTTTTTACAGAAAGGTGGCACGGCCGGCACGTGTGCATGGCAATGGGACATCCGGAGAAAGAAGTCTTTGCTTTCATTCTAAAACAGAGTTCCGCAGTGCTTATGGAAAGCATCCACTTGATGTGTGTCTTCACGTTTGGGTTTAACCAATGAGTGAAAATATCCCAGCAGCTACTGGACTGTGCCATGCTGTTCATGCTGTCACTCTCAGAATGATCCCTGTGGTGTCATCAGACACGAAGCTACAGCTCCAGAGTGTGGAGAACACACTATGATGAGAACAGTGGGGACTGGCAGACGTGGGTGAGAAATAATAACCATGCTGTACGTCCAAATTACATCCTCTGTTCTGCACAAATCAATTAAATCTCACAACATTCATCCCCGTCCGCATTTCACAGACTGGGAAAGAGGTCCAGAGAGTGAAAAGAGAAGCCCAGCCCAGCAGTGGAGCTATAAATAGACCCCCCCCCCTCCAGGCTTCTTCCCACCTTTCTGAGTCAAAGTTGGGGCCAAAAACTCAGACTAGAGCAGATGCAAAATCAACTCAGCCATGACTCCTTGGGAGGGAGATGGAGCAAAATCCTGGGCTGTTGGAGCATAGTCTTTGGAACAAGACCTCAGAGAAGCAGAGCTCCCATCTGCTCTTTGTGGACATTTAATATCTCAGGGAGGTTTCCACAGAGCAAAGATGATCCCCAGCTCTTGGCCAAATGTTTTCTCTTCCAGACAGGCTGTGGGCCACGAGCCGTTTGTGTTCCTGGCCACGATTCTCCCACCCCTGAAGAGACTCTGGTCAAGCAGGCCGAAAGATTCCTGTATGTTGAGGGCTTGAAATGGTGAGAGGCGGTGGGAAGACAAGATAGCATCATGATCGTTAGTCCTATACCATCGCCCGCACAGTGGGCAGTTAGCGTCTGTGAACTTTGGTTTCAGAGTGGAGAGGTCTATTTACAAAGGACGCATGTTCTCCCATCGGGCTGAGGAAGCTGACTTCCTCTGATGGTAGAATGCCTGCAAACTGAAAACAGGAAAGCACTTACTTTGCTAAAATTCACTTTTTGGTTAAATCTTATTCAAAGAGATGGGGAGATAAAGCCCACATAAAGCAAAACATGTAAGATAATGCAGTTGTGAGCTAGAACCCCAGTGCAGCTCATGGCTCTCTCCCATCCCCTAAGAAGTCTTCAAGTGGCCACTTAACAAACCCAGAGTCTAAAAGAGACTCTAACTGTGACATTGTCAGTTTGTGTGGAACGTGACGGGAAACAAAAACCACGGCAGAGCTCTAGGGCACTCGCTAGCTTAGCACGCGGACCCTCCATCTGGCAGTGTGGGGCCTTCCAGTGGCCACTTCCTTTCTCTTCCCATTGTGTTTTCCAAGAGGGAGGTCGAACGTAGAGCAGCGAAGCAGACAGAAAGCATATTTGTTTTTGTTTTCTTTTGTTTTGTTTTCAATCCTATCTCCTGCTTGTCTCTCTCCTCCCTCTTTTTTTGTCAACCTCCCTCTTACTTTCTAAAAACTCTGCCTCCCCCCAAACCCTTCAATCATTTCTGTCTTCAGATGTTCGCCTTCTTCCTTTGATTTACTAACACAGTACCTCTCGGTTCTTCTCTAGGCTGATGCCGTTCCGCTTAGAAGAATATATCAGTGTATACTGTAGCGTTATGATGCCACTACTGAAACCCAGCAGGACTTTACCCATCAGGGAAGATGTATAGGAACACAGAGGGTAGTGCATCCTCAGAAGAGTGGCGCCTCAGGAAACGTGGCTTCAAGCCCAGATTTCATCAGTGATAAAATCACAAGACAATGACACCATTAACGGTGCTGCCTCCAAGACTGGTGTAACCTGAAGAAGCGAGGAATTGGACGCACCCCTGCTGGGCACCTCCAAGACGGACCAGCGCATGCACATTCAGAACAATGCATCAGTGGGGAATGAATGAACGGATGAATGAATGAATGAATGAACAGGAAGGCCAAGTAGTGCTGGGAGTAATTGAAAACCTAAGTTTCTGAAAGGCAAGTGTACTTCTGCTTAAGGTTCTTTGTCTTTGCATGAAGTAATACGCTATGCTTTCTGCATAAAGAGTTTTATGAGATAAACAGCCTGCGATGCAGGTGTGAGTGCACTGAGCCTGGCAAAACTATACAGTGTCCCTTTCAAGCATCTAGAATGGGAACACCCAGACCATGCCACTGCCTTACCCCAGAAACAAACCCGGGACAAGGATATTCGGATGTATTTGGGACAGTCTCCCAAGAAGTGTTTGTGGGATAGTAAACAAGAAAGAAAAGCAGAGGCAGCCAGAAAGGGTTCAGTCTCCAGGGAGTTTCCTCATGGGTGCTGGGAGCCGGTATAGAAGATGCACCTCAAGATGTGCCCCCATTGGTACCTGGTTGGCGCTACTCCCAGGATCCATGAATCCATGGCATGTTGGCTCATTTCGTGGGTGGGCAAAATGCACTGGGGGGCTAGAGAAGGTGCTGGCAGCTGGAAATGAGGTGAGTGAAGAGGGTGAGGTGGGGGGATGAGCCAGGATGAGGGTAACCTTACTAGAGCCTACAATGACTTCTCAAGGCTTCTGACACCTGTATCGCCATAACTTCGGGTTGTGGGACTTTGGGGCTAACGATGACAGTAAATGGTAGCCCCGGTTGTGTGGGCTGGGAATACCAACAGTGTAGCAGAATGGGCAGCTGAGCAGTCCATGAAGCCCAGAGCCTCGCCTGAGAGGAGCTTTCAGAGTCTGGTACGTAGTGTTTCCTACAGCAAAGAAAGCTATACACCAACTGCGTATATATTCCTATGTAGACAGTGTGCTGAAATGAGTTGTTTTATGTGGCCTTTTGCCTTAGTTCTTTGGAAAAGCAGCTTGAGAGATTTTTCCCCTAAGCCTTGAGGAGTTACCTTGACTCTAGTTTTCTACCCCAGAGGGTTTGTTACTTTTGTCCAGGTTGATCGACATTTCCCGGGTAAGCTGTAAACAACTTGGTTTGATACTTTTTTTCTGGTCCTGGGCTGCAGCCTGCCCTGTGATTGGTATGCACCTTGCACGGATTGGTCAATAGATTATGCAAATGAAGTTTCTGTAGTCTACTATGCAAATAAAGTGTCTGTAGCCTACTTTGCAAATGAAGAGTCTTTGGTCTACCGAGAGCGGATTGGTCAGTTCATGGCTCTGGTGGGAGGGCCATGCCTAAAAATTGATGAGTTTGTGTGTATATGCAGCCAACCCCACAGATGTTTTTTAAGACAGAAAGAAGCAGAAGAGAAACAGCAGGAAGAAGCAGAAGGAAGAAAGGAGAGAGAGAGAGAAGGCAAGGAACCTCCTAAAAGAGCTATAACACGGATCAAGGACTGTAGAACTAAAGATGGCAACAGGCGCAGAAGGAGCCCAGCAGCAGAGCCAGCAGCGACAGGTCTGGCAGGGGCTCCACAGCAGAGCCGGTGTTGACAGAGGGCAGGGCCAAGAGGAGCTTGTCCTGAGGGTGCAGAGAGGAGCCTGTCCTCAGGAGGCTGGCGGGAGGCCTGCACAACCGAGAAGAGCTGAGAGAGCTGTCCTGCGCTGGAGATGGGGGACTTTGCCTGCATGCTTCCCGACCCCGAACCTGCGTTGTAGCCTGTTGATCCTGATCCTGAGTTGTGCCCTGTTACTTCATTAATAAACCACTTATCTGTAAATACAGTTGGTGAGTTCTGTGAGACATTGCAGTGAATTGCTGAACTCAAACAGGGGAGGGAAGAGTGCCGAGGGGAGGGAGAGTGTCAGATGGAGTGGTACAGCAGCCTGGAGAATGTGGAAATCTGGGATATATTTGACCTCTGCCTCACAGGAATTGGCTTTGTGCTGATTCTTATATTTGAAGTTATTCATAGACAGGCAAGCAGAGGAGGAAGGGGGCATTTCCTGACAATTCTTTCCCTTAACCCACAAACTAGAGTCTTTTCTCTACTCCTCAAACCCCTTGGGCGTCCTTTTTATAAAAATTGTTATCCCATGGGTGCACGCTCTCCTGCATCCCTTTATCTGCAGCATACTTTCAGTGCATAGTAAGTGTGTCCAGAAAACGTTTGATGATGGATGAATGAATGATGGGTCGTGTCTCTCTAACAGAAAGCCTGGTCTCTGTTAATCTGGCCATGGCTTACCCAGACGTTTAGGATAGTTTGGTGTAACCCAGGGTGACACAGGACAGCAGAGTGACCGCTGCTCACTTGGCTCTCACAGCCGTTCTAGCCCTTGACAGTTATCTCCACTAGACCTGAAGTTCAGCCTGCGAGGGCCAGGATGTGCCTGTCTTCTCACTATTGAACTCCCAGTGCCTTACAGCAAAGACTTACTGGATGGATAAATGAATGACCAGCCAATGTAAAAGCACAGTATGATACACTCTTTAAGAGCAAGGACTCGGGAGCTACCCTGCTGGGGTTCAAATCCCAGCTCTGTCTCCTGTGACCTTGAGCAATTTATTTAATCTCTCTGTGCCTCAGTTTCCTCACTGATAAAATGAAGAGAACAATAGTATCTACCTCATCAGACTCTTGTAAGGATTAAATGACAATGCATCTGAAGCATTTAGAACAGTGTGCAGCATACGATACGTCTTATATAAAAGTTTGTTGTTATTATGGAATCTCAGAGTCTCCTAAAAATCAAGAGGAATTATTTTTCCAAAAAATAAAAATATGGCCACGTAGGATGCAAAATTACTTTTTAAGTAAATTCTACTTTCACTGCCTGCAGAACTCTGGGATCCAGGGCATGATACCAGACAAATGAGTTTGTGCAACCTCAAAAACATTTGAGAAATACACTTTAATTGATGGAAAGCTAGACCAGGGATAAAGAAACTTGAGTTCTTGTTCTGACTCAGGCTAATGCATTCCTTATATTGACTGAGTTCAGAGATAAGCAAGAAGCAATACTAGAAAAGCAGGTTGAGGCTTTTTTTTTTTTTTAACAGAGGATGTTATTGTTATTAAAGACTGTGGGACATAATTGCAATATTAAAACACTGTACTATCAAAATTAACCTTTTTCCCTGACATCTTTTAGGTAAAAACAGACGCCAGAGAAGCTAACCAGTCAGCTCGGCTTCACACCCTCGTAGAAGAAAGGGCAAACCTGAAAAATGCAGTAATTTACTTAAAAGCAATTTTAGAGCAGAGAAAAATAATAATCGCAGTACATCTGTGATACAGGCTTCATTTGCCATTCGAAATGAATTCGGATGGGTCTTGGAGCCTTACACCGTGAATCAAAAGTAATTTGAGTCTGGATGATTTTCTTCTTGCATATGGTATATTGAACTCTTTTAAGATGGATATATGGACAAATAAGTAATGACGTGCACGGTAAATTAAGCAAAAGCCATTTTCTTCCTTTAGGGACTGAACAAGGTGAAAGAATGATTCAGAGGTGATTTCTTCAGACACTCGCCCGTGTCAGAG
This sequence comes from Trichechus manatus latirostris, assembly GCF_000243295.1. Lineage (NCBI taxonomy): Eukaryota > Metazoa > Chordata > Mammalia > Sirenia > Trichechidae > Trichechus > Trichechus manatus. The sequence continues at coordinate 883,656 of NW_004444082.1, forward strand.
ATGGTGTAGACCTGAGTTATTAACATAGTACGAGAGGAGAAATTTGGTCCTGCTACCCACGTGGGCTTCCTGAGCCCTGCTAAACTGGACGCCAGCCTGCCCCTGTGTAATGGGCTTGTTGCTAGGTAACAGTCACAGGGACTTCAGAAAGCCTTTCCTCAGGGCTGCATATATTTTCCACCTAAAGCCCCGGCTTCTGCAGTCTGGAAGCTGTGTTTCCATTACTCATTGTCTCTGCAGCCCTTCCTCCCATTTGTTTTTGCTTACAGATCCCAATTTAACAAACGAGTTCATGCATCTCATGCCATTTAACAGCTGTGTAAAATAGAGACCCCGCTTTCATAGTACTGGTTTACTCCAACAGGTAATTTAATAAAGACCATCCGGTTGCTGGTATTTGTCTCCACTTTGTACAAAGAAACGCATAGGGCAAAGCATGCAACCCTATTAAATGCTTTACTATAGTAGAAAGCTGTTTCAAATACAGGTTAAACCGGCGATTTTTTTTTTTCTTTTTTTTGCTATTTCAAACCACAACTGGAGACAAGTGGAGAAATTTGAATAGGAACTCGGCATTGGATGATATTAAGAAATATTGTTAATCTGTCAGACGTAGAAATTGCATTATGGTTATCTAAGAGAATGTTCTCAGTTTTTGATGATGCTGGTGAAGGGACAAAGCGTCATAATATCTGTAAATTACTCTAAAATGGTTTAGTGAAATATATATATATAGAGATGAAGAATCTATGCAAAATATTAACAGTCATTGAATCTGGGTGTGTGATACAGGAGTTTCCTCGTCCTATCCCTCATATTTTTCTATGCATTTGAAATTTTTCATAATAAAGTGTAATTCGTAATAAAAACAAACAAACAAGCCCACAACTGCCGTCTGAGGAGGAAGACCATCTAATGTGGAAGTCCAGTTTGTCTGCTCATGAAAAGAATGAGAGTTGTAAAGGGGGTGGGTGGAGTGGTGACCCAGGAGGAGGGAAGGGGGAGGCATGAAAGGGGAGAGGTGTGTGAGACTGAGGACTACAGGGAGGGAGGTGACCATTGAAAAATCCCCAAAGCTGAGTGGCTGAAGAACAATTTGACATTGTTTGCGTCTCCGAAATATAAATCCATCCTCTGTGAAACACGGCAAGCAAGGGGTCAGCAAGATGATAAGGATCCAGCAAAGAAAATCGATAAAAGGAGAAAACCAAAGGGCAGAGAAGTTGAAAGAAACAAAGGGAGAGTGTATCCCAGAAGCCACATGAACACAGAGTTCCTGGGGAGACAGAGGGAGAAACTAACCATGTGGAGAGCTGCTGGCCGGTCCAGTAAACAAATGGGGGTCACTGATGGCCACTGCAAGAGCAAGTTTGGTAAATGGCGGGGACAAAAGCACAAATGAAATAGATTTATGAGACATCGGAAGGGAGGACTTGAGACAGAGTACCAGCAACTCTCTGAGGTGTTTTCCTGTAAAGGTGGCAGAGAAATGTAGTAGAATCTGGGAAGGGAAGTGAGGTGAACAGAGATTTTTTTTTTTTTTTAATGGGAGGAAAAAACAGGGATGAAAGGAAGGAGAGAAGGGAGAAGCTGGAGGGATGCCTATGAGAGGACAAGACGGGCACTGGGGACGGGTACACCTTAGAATGGAGCATGCACAGGTCACCTGTTGTAGCAGGAGGTGGAGAGTGCCTAGGTGTGCAAATGATTAACACACTCAGCTACTAACTGGAAGGTTGCAGGTGCGAGTCCACCCAGAGGTACCTCGAAAGAAAGGCCTAGTGATCTACTTCCAAAAAGATCAGCCATTGAAAACCCTGTGGAGCACAGTTCGACTGTGACACCCATGGGCTCTCCACGAGTAGGAGCGGACTCAAGGGCAAGCGGACTGGAGTAGGAGGGGAGGAGCATATGAGCGCAGATGCTGGTCCTTGGGAAGACGCGGTGGTGAGAGCTCATGAAGTTCTCTTCCACTAGCTTCTATTCTCTCAGTGCAATGGCGTTTAGCTTGAAGCTTGTTCTCTCATCTGATGCTGATTTTGATGGTCTTGCTAGATGGGAGACAATGAGTTGATTTATTTAAAGTGAAAGAGACTACTTCGTCCCCTTTTCGATTTTGGCATGGTATTGTCAAAGAAGGAAATGTTAACCTATAAATGATAGTAACATAAATTAGGAGAGCGTGATCCTGACTAAACTGCTTACACCATCTTGTCAACAAATGTATGTGGGAAGACGAAGAACTAAAATGTGATAACAATAAACACTTTAGTGCTTCTTTCAAGAAGCAAGAAGTTAGTTACTTCCCAGAGTATCCTAAAGGTAAAAGACAGGGAAAAAGCAAAACATAGATTCAGCGTTTGACTACATCAGGAAAGGCTTAATAGCCTCCGGGGAATTTCTAAGCAAGTGGTTTAGCACGGGCGCGCGTGCGCACACACTCACCTCCACACTTAACACTCTTCACTGCTGCAGCCCCTGACAGATCACAGTCTTGGGAATTATGGTCCTGAGATGCCTTTATCCAGGCAGCTTATTCTTTTGACCTTGCAGTTGTTATGTGCCAGTCACAGTGACATGTCCACTGCTCTCCCCTTTCAAATAAAGCCATTTACTCATCAGCTGTCAAACAGTGCCCTGACACATTTATTTTTACTTTTCATATTTGTAACTTATCCTCTGCATGGGCGGGGTGGCCTTCACTGTGATGATGGGAGTCTGGAGCTGACGAGAACTAACTGTGGGCACCCACTGCGTGCACAGATGATCCCTGATACGGGGAAGGGCCTCTTACGGTTGTCTTTGTAGGGCTCCGATAGGTTTATCTCCCCTACAAACTGCCACCCCTGCCCGTCTGGCAACGCTCCAGCGTGCTGCAAGCTGATGCTTGCAGAATGGTCCCAGATGCTGGTCCTAGTTAGCACGGTGCTCTAACCAACCCAGCCCAGACCTACGGCCATAGCTGGAGCAGACTTCTCACCACATAGCACTCCCAAGAAGCTACACACTTCTCAGAGCTCTGGGAGCATGTCGGGGAGTTCCTGGAGGCGCAAACAGGTAAGCAAAAGGTTGGCAGTTTGAATTCACCCAGAGGTGCCTCGGAAGAAAGGCCTGACGATTTGAGTCCAAAAGTTCACAGCCTTGAAAACTCTGTGGAGCATACTTCTACTCTGCACACCTGAGATCACCATGAGTCATCTGTTTGATTACTTATTTATTTATTTTATTTTGGTATTTATTCACCTCCCCTAGGTGAACACTTAGCATGCGGGTTCTAGTTGACTCGCTCAGGGCCGCCCAAATCATTAACATTTAACCCATTTGCTGCCCAGAAAGCAGCCATTTTAAAGCCAAAGATTCTCACCTTGTTTGTGTTTTTCTTTCAAGGAGAAAAATCACAGTTAGCACCGTCACCAGAAAAGATCTGGCAGACAGAAGGGTTTTGTTTGTACATAAGGTCCCCATATCATCTTTTATTCTAGTCACAACTCCTTTTTCCAGCTCTCCTTCTCTGTCATGAAAATGTAGTTAAGGAAAAGAAACTTCCCACGTCTGTGGTCCTTTGAGGTCCTAACTGATTGAAACCCTGGGCAGGCTTTGCTGTTTGCCCTTTGTTCCCGGAAAACAACTCACACTAGAAAGTGTTCAGGGAAGGGAGTTATTACTTTTACTACGGGGGTAGCCAGCACTGCGCCCCAGTTCTCCTTTTCCTGGCTGTGGGATTCATCTTTATTCAGGTGCAGAAACTCTTGATTTGTGTCACTAATAAGTACGTGCTTGGTGTCGCGGCCAATGTGAACTGCTCGGAATACATGATGTGGTGGTTGTAAATTGATAACCATATATCGCAGATCATGGGGACCTCAGAACAAGACAACAGTGTGAATCAAATTCCCATTATATGGCCTGGCCCCAATACACAAATCCTAGCCAGAGTGGCAAGGGCATTTTAGCGTGATCCAGATGACCCAGCACATACTCTCCGTCCATTTCTTGATTCCACTAAGAACGCACTGACCGTCTTCCACTTTGCCATGAGTCTAGCATAGGAATCAAACTATGCGCTAAGATCCCCGGTCTCAGGAATGAAAAATTGCTCCATTATCTGCCTGCCTTACGGGGAAATGAGGTAAGCTTCAAACACAGCACGAAAAAACTCTGACTCTATACAGAAGGGTACAAGGCCTCTTCCCAGCATCTTCACAGAAAAATGGATCATTTGCACACAAGAAGCAGCAAGATTAACTGGAAATCCAGCAGAGACCGGCCACGCTGGTATCGGTTATTCTCTTTATCACACCTCCTCTCCCATTTCCCTTGCTATCAAGATCTCACAAGAATATGTTGAGTTAAAGCTTCAGTTTTGTTAATCACTTAATTGGGCTGCATTTCCAAAATCATTTGCTAGTCCTTGACACTGAAATCTGCTAATGGCAATTCACAAGAAACATTAATGAGGTTGAAATGCCTTTGCATCCGTCTTGGAATTCTCAGACCCCCTGGAACTGCATTTTAGTCCAGGCAGTCAGGTAATTGAGCTTTACACAATTAACAGCAGGAGGTGGGTGCTTGCAGGCTCCAATGAGCTCATGTAGGAAGGGTGATCCTTGGGGTGATTATGTTCTAAAAATGTGCTTGCTTGTTAGAGTCTTCTGGGAGCAATTTTTTTTTGGGTTTTTTTTTTTTTAATATTTTATTGTACTTCAGGTGAAGGCTTACAGAACAGATACTTTCTCGTGTAACAGTAACACACATGCTGTTTTATGACATTGGTCAACAACCCCACAACATTTTAACCCTCCAAATTCTCAACTTTTTTTTTTTTTTTGGTGAAAATACACATAGCCAAAGATACGCCATTTCAAAAATTTTTTTTACATACACATTTAAGTGACATTGACCACGCTCCTCCAATTGTGCTGTTATTCTTACTCAAGATGAAGGCCCACAGGACAAAATAGTCTCCCATCCAACAGTTACCACAAATGTTGCCCTATGACAATCGTTAACAATCTCACAACACATCAACAATATCCTTACTCCACCTTGTGCTCCCTATCATCAGCTTCCTACTCCCCTTCTGCCTTCCGGGCCTTGTCACTGGACTCCTGTACCTCGTTACTCTCATGGTTTTACTGGGCTGTCCACTCCCAGGCTGAACAGTGAACCTCTAAGGTAACTTCACCACTGAGCTAAAAGGGTGTCTGGGGGCCATACTCTCGGGGTTTCTCCAGTCTCCTTTAGGCCAGTAAATCTGGTCTTTTTTTTTGTGTGTGAGTTAGAATTATGCTCTACATCCTTCTCCAGCTCTGTCCAGAACCCTCTGTTGTGATCCTGGTCAGAGCAGTCAGCGGTGGTAGCCGGGCACCATCTAGCTGTACTGGACTCAGTCCGGTGAAGGTCTTGGTAGCTGTGGACAATTAGTCCTTTGGACTAATCTTTTCATTGTATCCTGTTCTCTTCATTCTCCCTTGCTGTCTGGGAGCAATTTTTAAAAGTTGTATCAATCATTGTTTCCCCAGAGAACTTGGGACATTGAAAGCCTAGCTGTTCCTTTACATTATGCACCAGGTAGAGACGACCCTGCTTGCTCTAAAGTTCTGAATTGTGATGTTAAATAGGACAAGAAAATAAGAGCATGGTGCTCTACGCGGACTGTCAGCTGAGATACAAAACCTGATTAGCAGGAAAACTGGTACCTGAGACTTGAACGAATGCAATGAATCGCCCAAGACGTGACTCACCGAGAACATTGCCTCTTCTTTCAGATTTAACAGAAAGTAAAGTGTTACTCGATATGGTGCATTAATTGTTTTCTCAGGAAGCTGCCAGAATTTTTGGCCAGCGCATTTGTAAGAGGCAATTTATGTAGCTGCATCTATATATCATAGTTGACTATTAAGTGCTTAAACTTTTACAGAAATTGTGACATATTTACAAATTATCTATACTAGCAAAAACCATACAGGGCATGCTTAGGTTAATTACTGCCAGAATGGTTTTGGGGGTTTTGACATATTTTCAATTTCAGTAAGAAAAATTCAGCATTGCTAAGAGTGTTATGCCAATAATTAATTCCTATAGAGGAAAATAAATTGCTGTGTAAAACTCAGCTGTCAAGACGGAAGGTTTAACTCTATAATGACATAACTTAGGAAAGGAAGACTTTTAAATGGAAAGTTCTGGAAGATATTAAAAGGTCAACTAGTCCATTCCCCTGTCTCCTTTTAATACCACAGCCACTGCACCCCAAGCGTTTATGTTCCTCATTGCCTTACAAAGTGGAAATATGAGGTCAAGGTGATTACCACACTGGTAAGGGTAGGGATGGATTGAGTACCATTAAAACAGACCCGCACTGCCTTCCTGCCTCTGGCTAGGAGTAGAACTCAGCCCCACTGGGCGCTAGGGTAGGGTGGGAGTGCACCTTCTCACACTACCTAATCCACCTCCTGCTCTACCCCTGACCCAACCCTGATGGGGGCAGCAGAGCGCTGACCTCCTTGCCTGGCTGCTCCTGCTTGGCCCCAGTAACAACGCAGGGTGGGGGTGAGGTGGCAGGTTTTCCTTTTGCGTCAGGCTGGAGTAGAGCAAGTATTATCAAGGAGGTTTTCAATTCGTCAGATTGCCCTTTTCCCAGTTCTTTGGCAAGAGAGAGGAGGCTATTCTTCCCCTTTTTTGTTTGTGTCTGTTGGCACTTCTGGGTGGCCGGCTTCTCTAGAGTCCCCTGGATATACAGGGGGCAGGAAGAAAAGCTAGAGAACTCAGGCCCCGCCACTCATCAAGCTTTGAGGTCCTGGATTGTGAGGCCTCTTCGCTCCGCCTTTCAGAGTCTCCCCACTCGTGCCATGGTGTGTCCGGGGTATTTCCAGTTGTAAGAGAACAGCAGGTCTGTGAGCAATGGGGCTGCTCCATCTTGGCAGAATCAGAAGCCCTCAGGATTTCTTTTTTCTTGTATGTTTGGACCTTAGAGCCTACATTGACTTGCAAATCAAAATAAATGTTAATTATGTGGATTTTATTTTTCAAAAATGTGATTTATTCGATATCCAAAAATAGTTCTTAATGGGCTACCTGCCAGACACTGTGGTGAGTGCTGGGGTCACACTGGCACATGTGAGGCCACCATGGTCTGTGGTTCGCACTCAGATCAGTCGCCTACATGAGAAGGTAGAGCGATGGGTGAAGTGCTATGAACAAGCACAGGGAGGGGAGCCACCAGCCTCCACACAGAGTGGCCAAGAAGGCCTCTCTGAAGAGGTGCTATTTGGGCTGAGACTTGGCAGACGCCAAGAAGTTGGATTGTGACGAGAATTCCAAGCAGAGGGAACAGCACGTGCCAAGGTTCTGAAGTGCCTGAGGAAAGGGAATGAGGATGAGACTAGGAGACGGGCGTGGAGTGTAGGCACAGCTGGAGCACCCAGGGTCTTCCCAGCCGTGGGGAAGGCCATCCAGGTCCACCGCAACGCTCTGAGCAAACGGCTTTACATGGTGGAATAAAATTCTACATTACCTCACAATTTGCAGTCTATGAATCAAAAATGCCACTGTTCCTTTTTGCTGCCACTGTGAAGGTACTTAAACCTAGAAGAAGTGAGTAGAAAGATACAAAGAGGGGAGGAAAGGATAATAACAAAGAAAGAAAGAGGACAAAATATGGCTGGGAAGGAAGTGGGAAATTACAGCAAAACAGTAGCTCTGAAACTGCTGAATCCTGCTCTCCTCAGCCACAATTTCACTCTGGTTTGCTCAGCAACATATAGGCTGCCATCTTAGTACTGTGACTCAAATTAAGTTACCCAGGGTCTACAGAGAGGATGTGAAGAAACCGCAAGAAATACTCCACTGCTTCCTGACCTAAACCAGATTAGGGCTGAGAACAAAGGGCTTTCCCTTCAGGGGTGGTATCAGTATGAATGCCAAAGATAACTCTTTCTACAGAATGACAGTTCAGAAACCCACCAGCTGCTCCATCCAGGTGGAGTGGGGAAAGGACTTTCTTAGGTATCAGAAGAGACAAGTTCAAGTCTCAGTTCTGACATTTAGTGGGTGATCTCAGGTAAGTTAACCTCTCTGGGCCTACTTTTTCCCATCTTTAAAATAGAAACAGTACTATTGATTTACAAGTTTTGTGACTCTAAACTGCTCATATTTCTGGGCCCTAATTTCTTTATCTGTGAAATGGAGTTAAGAATGCCCGCCCTTCCTAACACAAAGGCTTAGGAGAAGATAAAACACTCTGGTGACTGTAGTGCTCTAGACAAGTGAGAGATACTGTTGTGATCTTCACTTCCCATGCCCACTCCTCAGGGTCAAAGGAATCAGAATCCTGTGATTATCACCTAGAGTAGGGTCAACAAACTTTTCCTATAAAGGGCCAGAAGGGAAATATTTTAGGCTTTGTAGGCCATTCAGTCTCAGCTACTCACTCATCTCTGCCTTTGTAGCGTGAAAGCAGCCACAGACAATACATAAATGGATGATCATGGCTGTGTTCCACTTGCTGTTGTTAGGTGCCATCGAGTCGGTTCCAACTCATAGTGACCCATGTACAACAGAA
>NW_004444082.1:894235-897099 GCF_000243295.1 Trichechus manatus latirostris
GAAATTTGAATTTCATACAGTCTTGTCACAAAATAATATTTTTCTTTTTCTTTTTTTAATCATTTAAAACTGTAAAAAGAAAAAAAAAATCTTAGCTGGTGGACCATACAAAAGCAGGGGGCAGGCTAGATTTGACCCATGGGCTGTAGTTTGCCAACCCCTGTTCTGGTGGAGTTCCACCACTGCTGGCCAGATCTCCAGTACAGCAAAGTCTCCTGGGAGGTTCATCTAAAGACATGAAATTTGACAGACTCCATGGGAAGAACAGCTTTAGAACTTGTCCAGTAAGGGCATCTTGGGCAGGAGGTATGTGGACAACCACTGATTAAACATCTGAAGGTGTTGACCAAACTGCGTGATGGTTAAGTGCTCAGCTACTAGCCAAAAGATTGGTGGTTAGAACACACCCAGTCATGCCTCGGAAGACAAGCCTGGCGATTTGCCTCCAAAATGTCAGAGCCTTGAAAACCCTATGGAGCAGCTCTACTCTGCACACGTGGAGTCACCGTGACTCAGAATTGAGTGGATGGCAACTAACAACAATGACAACAGGTCCAAGCATAATGGATGAGGGAATCTGTCTGAAAGTAGGAGAAACAGGACCTCATAAATTGCCTTTTAGGGGAAAATTGTCTTTGGGGGGAACCTCAATGGAGTCACTAGGAGCGTGCTTTTATGTATTGTTTGACTACCTTTTAAAAAATACTGCTGTTGAATAGATTGATATCCACCTGGATTACTTTAGCTGAAAATACTAGTCCCTGAGTAGAATTTTTCTTAGCCTGTACTTTTGAAGACTAGTTTTTGGTTGACAGCTACGGCTGCTGCCTTTCTCTACTACAGTTCTTGAGAACAACCTTGGCTTTTGGGGCTTCTTAATGCCTTTGTTAGGAAAAAAAGAAAGCATCTTGGTATAAAACAGAATACATAGTAGATACAAAAAAACTGCATATCTGCAGCTGCGGTGTTGCTGCTGTCGAGTCAGCTCTGATTCATGGCATCCCTATGTATAATAGAACAAAAAGTTGCCCAGTCCTGTGCCATCTTCATGATCGATGGTAGGTTTGAGTCCATTGTTCTGGCTATTGTGTCAATTCATGGACCTCTCCAGATTTTAGTCATTTATTATTTATTTTTATTATCTTATTTTGTTTCAAGAGGTAGTTGTAAAATAAATCATATCAGTTAGTGAATTATTTTAGTCCCAGTCCCTATTCAGAATTTTTTTTCCCCACGGGGTGTCTGCACTTTTATACTTTTTTCTAAGGTGAAGTGACCTCTGTGTTAATAAATTTACTGCATGTTTTCATACTCCTTTTACTCAGCCTGTCATCTGCCTTTTCCAACATGGACCAGTCCCAACTTCTTCGGGCTTTCGTGATAACTGCACTCTTTCCCAGTCTCCTTTGCAAGCTCACCCATCTCACCCAGCTATTTCAGGTGGAAGTTTCTCAAGGATGAGCCATGCCTCCTCTCCCTCTGTGTTCATCTCCTGGGAAACCTCATCGCCACCTTTGGCTTCATTGTCTGCTGTGCTCCAGGCTACACCTCTTCTCTTTGCCCAGGCGTCTCTGTATCTGATCTTTTCCTCTACATCTCTCTTTGGCTATCTCAAGAGCACCTTAAATTCAACAGGTTCAAAACTGAATAAATGATGTGTTCTACTACCTCTGCCCTAAAATTGGTCTTCTTATAGCCACATTTCTCAGTAAATAGAATAGCCACCCCTACTTTGCGGACCAGAAACATAGCAGTCATCCTTGATATTTCTTTTTCTTTTGTTCCCCGGGGTCCAATCTGCTATCGAGTCCTATTGATTTTATACCTAAGTATCACTCAGCTCCATCATCTTCTTGCCCTCAGGTCAGACAACCTGGAACCCCACAACAGACACGAAAGTGACCTCTCACATCCACTGTTGCTCCTTCCAAATCTGCTTCCCACACAGCAGCAAGAGTGATGCAAACCTGATCCCATCCTCCACCCCCTTACTAACACCTTCCAATACTTTCCCATTGCTCTTAGCATTGGATGGAAATCCTTAGCGAGACCTGGAGCCTCGTGTGATCCAGCCCCTGCCTGCCTCACCAGACTCGTCTCAGCTGCTACTCCATTCACCCTTCTCCACAGACCTTTGTGCATGCTGGACCCTCTGTCTAGAATGCTCTTCCCTGCCCCCTTTTCACCTGCTTCTCCTCATTTTTATGGTCTCAGTTCAAATATCACCACAGCAGGAAAAACTCCCCTATGGCCCAGTTTGGGTGTTACACAGCTCTTTATGTTGTTTTATGATTATTTGTCTAATTCCTATTCCCTCACCAGACTCTGACCTCATGAGAGCAGACATGAGTGTGCCTTTGCTCCCCATTGCTCCCCAAGAGCCCAGCAGGGTGCCTGGCACATGGACTCACTCGGTAAGTATCTGATGAAGGGGAAGGAGGTAAAGAGGGAGCAGGGCAGGTAAAAAAGGGAGAAGCATCCATCCCTAGAGACAGTGCCTGGGGAGTCACAGTATCACACAGTCACGCAGGAAGTGCTTTTTTGTACCACAAAGGAGAGTTTCAAACTTCCACATGTCCTCTGTGGACTGCTCTCCATCTGCAGCCACAGCACTGGGAAGCCTCATCTCATTTACACATCAAGCCCTCTGAGACCCAACTACAAAGACTGTGCTCCTGGCATAGCTGAGCCCCTTTCACTGTGTTACTTTTGGCTGAGATAGAAAGGATAAGACGTGCAGCCCTATACAGAAAGCCTGGTGTCCCAGGACTCTGGAGAGATGAGAGATGAATAGACAGGTCAGGACTTCTCACTAGGAGAGTCATCCCGAGGCCTGAGGGAAGTTCTTGTTAGAAAAATTCAGG
>NW_004444082.1:897806-898792 GCF_000243295.1 Trichechus manatus latirostris
CCACTCTTCACCACCCCTATTTGTTTTCTATCACAACTGGAGTCTCCAAGTAGATCTAATTAATCACGCAACAACAGAACATAAATTTCATTGGGTCTGCCCTCAACAGAAATATCTCTCCAAGAGTTTTTTTAATTTAATGTCATTTTATTTTTTGAGGGAGAATGATAAAGTAATATAATGCCAAACAACTCACAGTTTTACTACCCGGACTTTCCAATTAAACACGTGTATTTGGGAAAGGAAAGTGCGCTGCGTGGCTCTTCGTGGCTGGACTTCTCCAACAGGTGCTGAGGATGGAACATGCTTTTGCTTTCACCGTCTTACCAGGAACTTTGCAATTAATTGTTGCTGCATTTAAATCCCAAAACAGACTTCTTCTCATTTTTTAGTCGATGTTGTAAAGCTGAAATTTTAAGCTTTTTTTCCAGTTGTGTCTTATGTCTTCCTAGTCTTTCAAAACATCAAATTGAACTTAGTCCATTGTATTATGTCCTTTCTTACATGGAATTTTATCTGTGGTTAGTTAGGTTTTGTTTGTTTTTTGTTTTTTCAGTCTTTCCAATTGTTTGTATTATAGTGATATACATACAACATAACATACAATATTTCATCAATTTCTACACGTACATTTTAGTGACTTTGATCACCACCTTCAAGTTATGCAACCATTCTCCCTATCTTTTTCCAAGTTATTTATCCCACCACCATTAACACCTTCCCCCTTCCTCCCACCCCTGGTAACTACTACTTACTTAAAGTTTCTACATATTTGTTTATTTCATACAAGTGATACCATACAGTATTTGTCCTTTTGTGTCTGACTTATTTTGCTCAGCATAATGTCCTCTAGCTTCATCCATGTTGTGGCAAGCATCACGACTTTAGTCATTGATTTAATAAACAGGAGCCACTAGAAGCAAGACAGAAACTCATGCATGTTTCAGGAAGAATTTATTCATGTTTAATATAGCATTAATCAAAAG
>NW_004444082.1:899155-900687 GCF_000243295.1 Trichechus manatus latirostris
AGTTAATTGGCCTAATAATGTGTTTTGTGCTTCTGTTCTACCTCTTAGTTTGTCGCGTAGTACCTGGGGTCTTAACAGCTTGCAAGTGGTCATCCAAGGCATAATAATTGGTCTCTGTTCATCTGGAGTAACAGAGGAAGAAGGAGAGTCAGGAATAGGAGGAGGATATGGAATGTGTAGCTAATTGCCTCCTTAAACAACTGCCTCCTTTGCCATGAGACCAAAAGAACTGGATGGTGCCCAGCTACTATCACTGAACATTTTGATAATAGATCCTATAGAAGAATCTTGATCAAAAGGGGGAAAATTCAGAACAGAATTTTCAGCTTCTCATGGACTCCAGACTTCCTGGAGGTAGGAAAGTTGGATGAACCCCTGAAACTATTGCCCTGAGACAACCTTTAAACCTTAAACCAAAAATATCTTCTGAAGTCTTCTTAAAACCTAGCAATAGTTTAGCTTAACTAGTAAAAAGGTCTGCCTTGAGCATTATGCTCTTTTAAGAACTATCTATATGCGACTGAATTGACAACAGCAACTGGAAAGTTTAGATAGGAACCTTAGGGGACAGTGAGTTTATGTTAATGGGGGAAGAACAACTCAGAAAAGAGGGTGAGAATGGTTGCACAACTTGAAGAATGTAATCAATGTTACTAAATTGTACATGGAGAAACTGTTGAATTGGTGTCTGTTTTGCTGTGTATGTTCTGAACAACAACAAAATAAATAAAATTATTTTTAAAAAGATATTTATTTTCTTTTAAAACTCATAATTAACCCAATAGAATTCGTTCCTAAAGTCCTGAGATAAAGATGTTCAACATAATAAAAATTTTTAATATAATTTATAGTGTTAGTTAGTCAAAAGAGAAAAATTATCATCTTAATAGATGCCATAAAGGCATCTTATAAAATACTTTTTTCAAAAAATCTTTGTTATATGTACATACATGTAAATTAGAAACCGCAAGCATAATGGTAAAACAAAACAAAACAAAAAACAAGCCTTTGAATTATAGTTAGAACCAGTTTCAGTTTCACTTATCACAAACTTAATCTGGACATACTGACAAATGCAATTAGACAAGAGAATGAACTAAGAGATATCAATGTCAGAAAGAAGGAATCAAAGTTACAGTTATTTTCCGATGACGTGCTTTTATCTATTGGAAAACCCAGGATTATCACAGGAACAATAAGAAAGTTATAAGGTGGCTGCTTACCTTAAAAGATATTGCAAGAAAAGATGTCAATTATTCCTAAATTAATCTCTAAATTCAATATCTTTCCTGCATAAGTTCCAACAGAATGATTTTATGAAATTTTTGTATCTAGAAGAATAAACATATAAGACTAACCACACAAATTCTGAAAATAAAAGGTTATAATTAGGGACATGCTCTATCAGGTTTTAAAATGTATTATAAAACTATAATAATTAAAACAATGTTGTAATGACTGAAGAATAAACAGAATAAAAGGCTTAAGTGTAAATTCAGTATACATGGGGACTTAGTATATTAGTAAGTTGC
>NW_004444082.1:909621-936374 GCF_000243295.1 Trichechus manatus latirostris
GGCGAAAAAGAGGAAGGCCCTCAAAGAGATGGTTTGACACAGTGGCTGCAACAGTGGGCTCAAGCATAACAACGATTGTGAGCACAGCGCAGGGTAGCACAGTGTGTCGTTCTGTAGTACATAGGGTCCCAACTCGATGGCACCTAACAACAACGACATGCACCACATGCTGGTTAGAGTCAGGGTGACCTAGTCCCTGCCCTTGAAGAACTTTAGTTGGAGAAATGGTGGTTAACAGGCAATTTCAGCCCAATGTAATAGGATCTATAATAATGTTTGCACAGGGAGCTCTGAGATCTAAAAGGGGCACCAAACCCAACTGAAGGGGCAGATCAAGGAAGGCTTTCTGACATCTAAGGGGGAAGAGGGGTGACACCTAAGCTGAATGCTGGAGTATGAATATAGAGCAGAAAACACTAGAAAGTGGCAGCATGGGTGAGCTGAGAAGGTTCTCCATGAAGGCAACACCGTGAGCAAAGGCGCCCAGGCAGGAAGCACTATGACATTTGCTGAGAGTGATGAACATGTAGATGTTGCTGAAGAGGAAAGGTTTCAGATTTCATCATGAAGGTTACTTCCTCAGAGGGGCCTTTCCTGACCACCAGGCAATCTAAATTAGGTTCCTCTCTGTGATGGTGAATTTTCTACGTCCAGTTGGCTAGGCTACGGTGCCTTGTTGTTTCATCAAACACTAGTCTAGATGTTGCTGTGAAGTTATTGTGTAGATATGATGAACATTTATAATCAGTTTTGACTTTAAGTAAAGGAGATTACCCTAAAAAACGTGGGTGGGCCTCATCCAGTTAGCGGAAGGCCTTAAGAGTAAAAAGTGAGGTTTTTCTGGAGAAGAAAGAATTTTGCCTCAAGACTGTAACATAGAAATCCTGCCTGAGTTTACAGTCTGTTGCTTGCCCTAGGGATTCCAGACTCAAGACTACAGCATCAACTCTTTCCTGATTTCCAGCCCATCTGCCTGCCCTACCGATTTCAGACATGCCAGCCTCCACAATCCTGTGAGCCAATTCTTTAAAATAAATCTCTTATATAGCCACAGATGGAGTCCCTGAGAAGTACAAATGGTTAACGTACTTGGCTGCTAACCATAAGGCTGGAATTCAAGTCCACACAGAGGTACCTTGGAAGAAAGGACTGGTGATCTACTTCTGAAAAATCAGCCACTGAAAACCCTATGGAGCACAGCTCTACTCTGACACACATGGGGTTGCAATGAGTCAGAATTGACTTGATGGCAACTGGTTTTATAAATACAGAGACAGAAATAGAGATAAGACTTAGAGATAGAGATGTTGTTGTTAGTTGCCATCCAGTTGATTTTAACTTATGATGACCCCATGTGTGCAGAGTAGAACTGCTCCAAGAGTGTCCCATGACCTTTCAGAAGCGGATCATCAGGCCTGTCTTCCAAGGTGTCTCCAGGTGGGTTCAAACTGCCAAACTTTTGGCTGGTAGTTGAGTGCTTAACCATTTGCACCACCCAGGGATTCCAGAGACAGAGACAGAGATACGTCCTATTGCTTCCATTCTCTGGAGAACTCTGACTGATGCACTCTCCTATTTGACCTCATCAAATTCTGGTATTTTGCTTCACAGCACTTACTGCTTTTTGTAGCTACGTATGTATTTCTGTGTTTGTTTGATTGATTTATCTCTCACTAGCCTGTAAAACCTACGGCAGCAGAGACCATGTATTTTAGGCACTCTGCTAGAGGCCCACCGTCTGCCTGGGCACCACTCACAGCAGGTGTTGGAGCAACACTGGGTGGTACAGAGGGTGGAGATGCTTTGGGAGAAGTTAACAAAGAGACGTGCTTTCAGGCCGACGGATTAGCATGAACAAAGACACAGGCGTAGATGTCATGGGAGATATAACAATCAGAGGGGCAAGATTTAGCAGGGGCCTGAGATGCTGGGCAGAGTAGGCTGGTCTTTCCTGAGATGGTGAGTATCTCCACATGCTCAGAACGTTTGTAAAGTAACACCAAGGCATGGTCAAAGCACAAGCACTGCCCCGGCAGAGACCAGGGCTACAGAGAATGCAGACTGTGCCTGCAACCGCTGCTCTTGAGAAGCGCATGTTCACTGAGAGTAAATCAAAATGATGCACAAACCTGGCATTATTGCTGCCGTCTAGTAGATTCCGACTCACAATGATCCTGCAGGACAGAGTAGAACTGCCCATAGGGTTTCCAAGGAGCACCTGGTGGATTCGAAATGCTAACCTTTTGGTTAGCAGCCGAGCTCTTAACCACTGTGCCACTTGGCATTAAGTGCCCTGAAAGGTCGAAGCCCCAAACGTAAGAAACTCTTTAACTTGAGTCAAACGTCATAAACTGGCTAGCACTCTGGAATATAGTCCACAAACACATACACATTTATTCAAAAATGAATTAACACACTTAATCTAGGGAGAGAATAATAAAATATGCCAGGTGGCTGTGGTGTGGCATGGAGGCCAGTTTCCTCGTGCAGGACGAGGGCTCTAAGTCCTCATTCCATATTCGTTGTGTGACTCTGGGCAAGTAGGTCCCAGCTGGGCCTGACTTCTCATCTGTAAACCCACCGATAGTTTCCCGGAACTATCCATCCTGCCTTGGTGTCATAAACACCCTGCAGGTGCTCAGGCTCTGCTAAGTACCATGGTTTCCGCTTGCAATATTTTAGTAAACCATCATAACCTGAGCTCGCATCATTTGGTAATATCATATGAAATTTATTGTTTGCAATTCTGCCCATGTACAACGTGATCACAACAAGCACTACTCATGTACTGAAGCCTCTTCGTCCTTTATTAAACGCTAAATTCCACATTCTTACACCATCAGCCATCTCTTGAATCACTGGTAAAATGCCCTTAAAACTCAGAAACACAACTCTGATCTTATAAGAGAACTCATAAGAAAGGTCCTGAAATAATTCCAAAATTAAATACAAAATTACTTCCTAATAACTGAGAAAAGTGACACCCAAGGCCTGAGCTCTCTCAGTGTCCCTTCTCTCACCCGATATTTGTCTCCAGCCATACCTACACTGCCCACCTTACATCACACCAGGAGGGAAACCTTCCTTCCTGTCCTTGAGCTGGTTGCCTCCTGCTCCTGCCAGGCCTTGCTCCATTCTCTCTCCCACTCTCACCTCAACATGTCTTCTTATGTCTGCGTGATGGCTTCTTCCACTCAATCTATAAACATCCTCAACGCTCACTTTCTGAGCATGTGGCATTTCATCAATTCTAAGACATACATTTTTTTACATTCAGTATCTCTGAAATCAGGATGTTTCTTCCAATGGAGGCCCCTTACAGTTCTACTGAAAGTGTTTTTTTTCTTTCTTGGTACGAAAATGATGACATGCCTTACAAAGATGACATCTTAGATTTGACAGAATACAATGCACAGTCCCTCTTTGTTCCCTTACTAGGAACTTACTGAGTTTTGGTGAAAGTTTATACAGCAAGATACATTTCATTTGACAATTTCCACACAAATTGTTCGGTGACATTAGTTACATTTATCACAGTGTGTCAAGAGTCTCTTTAATTGTGTTCTGTTTGTTCCATTTCAAGTACTCTAGTTTCCCTGCCCCCTTATCTTCTCATCTTGGCTTTTGAATAATTATTGACCTTTTGGTCTCATACTGATGGTTTTTAAGTAGGGCACCGATCTTACTGGTAATATCCTTTATTTTGTGTGCCACTCTGCTATTTCACTAGAAGGTGATCTCGGGATAGGCTCTGTTCTAGGTTTAATGAGTGTCTCAGGGTGATGGTCTCAGGGATTCCTCTGTTTTCTACTGTTCTGGTTTGTCTGGCTTTTTTTTTTTTTTTTTTAGTAAGAATTTGAGTTCTGCTCCATATTTTTCTCCCATTCTATCAGGGACCAACTATTGTGACCTTGGTCAGAATGGACAATGGTGGTAGCCGGCTGCCATCTAGTTCTTCGGGTCTCAGGGTAGATGAGGTTACGGCTCATGTAGACTTGTTTTTTCTCTGCACTTTTGGTTACCTTCTTACTGTTTTGTTCCTGGTGAGTAGAGACAATAGTTGTGTCTCAGATGGCTGCTCACAAGCTTTTAAGACCGCAGACTCTACTTACTTCACTAGGGTGCAGATCATGATTTCTGCGACTATGTTATGTCAGCTAACTGAGTTGTCCCGTAAGAATACGGTCCTAAGCCTTCAAACCCAGATAACCAATGTTGGGAAGTGTTTGTTTATGTTTGAGGAGTATCATTATTTGTATCTTCAATGAATATATGTGGCTGCACTCACGTATTTGTATTTACAGATACCTGTATATTATAATCAAGAGGTAGCCATTCGAACAGAGCAAGGGGATACTGCATGGTTTAAACTTGGATAAGGTGTGCAGTTTGATTAGGTAAAGTAAAAAGATACAACCCTGTTGCACATCTTATCCAGGTTTAAATCATGCAGTATCCCCTTGCTCCGTTCATACGGCTACCTCTTGATTAATACACATATTCCACATAAGCACATATTCTGTAAGTCTCGTTCTTCATAACATTATCCATAATTTATTATGCTCTATACTGTCAAATGCCTTCTTGTAGTTGATAAACACAGGTAAACGTCTTTATGGTATTGTCCACTTTCAGCCAAGATCCATCTGACATCAGCAATGATATCCCTCATTGCAGGTCCTCTTTTGAATCTGGCTTGAACTTCTGGCAGTTCTCTGTTCTCTGTCAATTGTTTTGAATTATCTTTTGCAAAATGTTACTGTTGTTGTTGTTAGGTGCCATCAGGTTGGTTCCAACTCATAGAGACCATACGTACAACAGAATGAAACACTGCCCTGTCCTGCACCATCCTCACAATTGTTATTCTTGAGACTATTGTGCAGCTACTGTGTCAATCCATCTCATTAAGGGTCTTCCTCTCTTTCACTGACCCTCTACCAAGCATGACGTCCTTCTCCATGGACTAGTCTCTCTGATAACATGTCCAA
This sequence comes from Trichechus manatus latirostris, assembly GCF_000243295.1. Classification (NCBI taxonomy): domain Eukaryota; kingdom Metazoa; phylum Chordata; class Mammalia; order Sirenia; family Trichechidae; genus Trichechus; species Trichechus manatus. The sequence continues at coordinate 914,610 of NW_004444082.1, forward strand.
AGTGCACGAGATGAAGTCTCACCATCTTTGCTTCTGAGGAACATTCTGGCTGTACTTCTTCCAAGACAGATTTGTTCACTCTTCTGACAGTTCAAGGTATATTCAATATTCTTTGCCAACACCATAATTCAAAGGCATCATTTTTTTCTTTGGTCTTCCTTATTCATTGCAAGCTTTTACATGCATATGAGGCAATCGAAAATATCATGGCTTTGGTCAGGCACACCTTAGTCCTCAAGGTGACATCGTTGCTTTTTAACACTTTAACGAGGTCTTTTGCAGCAAATTTGCCCAATGCAATATGTCTTTTGATTTCATGACGGCTGCTTCTATTGGGGTTGTTTGTGGATCCAAGTAAAATGAAATCCTTGACAACTTCAATGTTTTCTCCATTTATCATGATGTTGATTATTGGTCCAGTTGTGAGGATTTTTGTTTTCTTTATGTTGGGTTGCAATCCATACTGAAGGCTGTAGTCTTTGATCTTCATCAGTAAGTGCTTCAAGTCCTCTTTGCTTTCAGCAAGCAAGGTTGTGTCATCTTCATATTGCCAGTTGTTAATAAGCCTTCCACCAATCATGATGCCTTGTTCTTCTTCATGTAGTTGAGCTTCTTGGATAATTTCTTCAGCATGCAGATTGAATAAGTATGGTGAAAAGATACAACCCTAATGCACACATTTCCTGATTTTTAAACCACACAGTATCCCCTTGTTCTGTTGAAATGACTATCTCTTGGTCTATGTGGTTTCCTCATGAGCACAATTAAGTGTTCTGGAATTCCCATTCTTCAAAATGTTATCCACAATTTGTTAATGATCCACACAGTCGAATGTCTTTGCATAGTCGATAAAACACAGGTAAACATCTTTTTGGTATTTTCTTCTTTCAGCCAAGATTCATCTGACTTCAGCAATGATATCCCTCTTTTCTCGTCCTCTTCTGAATCCAGCTTGAATTTCTGGCAGTTCCCTGTACTATTGCAATTGCTTTTGAATGATCTTCAGCAAAATTTTGTTTGTGTGTGATATGAATGATATTGTTGGATAACTTCCACATTCTATTGGATCTCTTTTGTTTGGAATAGGCACAAATATGGATGCCTTCCAGTTGGTTGGCCAGGTAGCTGTCTTCCAAATTACTTGGCATAAGAGTGAGCACTTCCAGTGCTGCAACTGTTTGTTGAAACATCTTAGTTGGTACTCTGTCAATTCCTGGAGCCTTGTTTTTCACCATTGCTTTCAGTGCAGCTTGGACTTCTTCCTTCAGTACCATGGGTTCTTGATAGTATGCTGCCTCCTGAAATGCCTGAACATTGACCAATTCTTTTTGATAGTGTCTCTATGTATTCCTTCCATCTTCTTTGATGCTTCCCATGTCGTTCAATATTTTCCCCGTAGAATACTGTAATATTGCAACTCAAGGCTTGGATATTTTCTGCAGTTCTTATAGCTTGAGAAATGCTGGGTGCATTGTTCCCTTTTGGTTTTCTAACTCCAGGTCTTTGCACATTTCATTATAATACTTTATTTTTTTCTTCTCGAGTTGCCCTTTGAAATCTTCTGTTCAACTCTTTTACTTCATCATTTCTTCCATTTGTCTTAGCTACTCTACATTCAACCACAAGTATCAGAGTCTCTTCTGTCATCCATTTTGGTCTTTTCCTTCTTTCCTGTCTTTTTACTGACCTTGTGTTTTCTTCATGTATGATGTCCTTGATGTCATTCCACAATTTGCCTGGTCTTCAGTCATTAGTGTTCAGTCTGTCAAATCTGTTCTTGAGATGGTCTCTAAATTCAGGTGGGATATATTTAAGGTGGTATTTTCACTTTCATGGACTTTCTCTAATTTCCTACAGCTTCAGCTTGAATTTGCATATGAGCAATTGATAGTCTGTTCCACAGTCGGTCCCTGGCTTTGTTCTGACTGATGATATTGAGCTTTTCCATGGTATCTTTCCACAAATGTAGTCTATTTGATTCCTGTGTATTCCATCTGTGAGGTCCATGTTTATGTTCGCTGTTTATGTTGTTGAAAAAAACATATTTGCAATGAAGAAGTCATTGGTCTTGCAATATTTTATCATGCAGTCTCTGGCATTGTTTCTGTCACCAAGGCCATATTTTCCAACTACTGATCCTTCTTCTTTGTTTCCAACTTTCGCATTCCAATCACCAGTAATTATCAATGCATCTTGATAGTAGGTTTGATCAATTTCAGACTGCAGAAGTTGGTAAAAATCTTCAATTTCTTCATCTATGGCATTAGTTATTGGTGTGTAAATTTGAGTAAATCACTCATCTGTCAGTTTGTTGTATTGTGGTGGCTGGTGTGTTGCTGTGATGCTGGAAACTATGCCAACTATACCAAATACCAGAAGGGTCACCCATGTTGGACAGGTTTCAGTGGAGCTTCCAGCCTAAGACAGACTAGGAAGAACGCCCTGGCTTTCTGCCTCTGAAAAAATTGGCAAGTGAAAACCTTATGAATAGCAGGAGAACATTGTCTGATGTAGTGCTGGAAGACGAGCCCCTCAGGTTGGAAGGCACTCATAATGTGACTGGGGAAAAGCTACCTCCTCAAAGTGGGTAGGTCTTAATGATGCAGATGGAGTCAAGCTTTGGGAAATTTCATTTGCTGATGTGGCACGACTCAAAAGGAGAAGGAAGAGCTGCAAACATCCATTGATAATAGAATTATGGAATGTAGCAAGTATGAATCTAGGAAAAATGGAAGTCTTCAAAAATGAAATGGAACACATAAAGATCAATATCCTGAGCTAAAATGCACTGGTATTGGCCATTTTGAATTGGACAATCATATGGTCTACTATGCTGGGAATGACAAATTGAAGAGGAATGACATCACATTCATTGTCAAAAAGAACATTTCAAGATCTATCCTGAAGTACAACACTGTCAATGATAGAACAATATCCGTACGCCTACAAGAAAGACCAGTTAATACGACTATTATTCAATTTTACCAAAATTTTGTTAGTATGTAATATTAATGATATTGTTTGATAATTTCCACATTCCATTTGATCACCTTTCTTTGAAATGGGCACAGATATAGATATCTTCCAGCTGGTTGGTCAGGTAGCTATTTTCCAAATTTTTTGACATAGATGAGTGAGCACTTGCAGCATTGCATCCATTTGTTGAAACATCTTAATTGGTATTCTGTCAATCTTAGAGCCTTGTTTTTTGTCAATGCCTTCAGTGCAGCTTGAACTTCTTCCTTCGGTACCCACAGTTCCTGATCATATGTTACTTCTGAAACAGTGGAACATTGACCAGTTCTTTTTGGTATGGTGACTGTGCCTTCCTTCCTTTTTCTTTTGATGCTTCCTAGATCATTCAATTTTTTACTCGGAGAATTCTTCAGTATTGCAACTTGAAGCTTTAATTTTCTCTTCACTTCTTTCAGCTTGAGAAATCTCAAGTGTTTTTCCCTTTTGGTTTTCTAAAATCAGGTCTTTACGCATTTCATTATAATACTTTATCTTGTCTTCTCGAGCTGCCCTTTGAAATCTGTTCAGCTTTCACTTCATCATTTCTTCTATTCACTTTAGCTACTCTGTGCTTAAGAGCAAGTTTCAGAGTCTCTTCTGACATCCATTTTGGTCTTTTTCTTCATTGCTGTCTTTTTAATGCTCTTTCATTTTCTTCATGTGTGGTATTCTTAATGTCTTCCCACAACTCTTCTGTTCTTCAGTCATTAGTGTTCACTGTGTCAAATCTATTCTTGAGATTAGTAACTAAATTCAGGTGGGATGTATTTAAGGTCATACTTTGGCTCTCATGGACTTGTTTTGATTTTATAGACAATATTACTACCTTCTATAAGTATCATTTGCCAAAAAATAACTATACATCTGTCTTAAAATTTATGTAAATATCAAATAGAATTTGAATGTAAACTTACTACTTTGAATGCAAAGTTTGATTTTATCAGTTCATTTATAAGATCCAGAAAATACTTTTTAAATTTGAGAAATTAGAAAATTGAGAAGAAAGACTAGTACAGTGGTTAAGAACATAGGCTCTGGGATTAGACTGCAGGATTATGAGTCCTAGCTCCATCGTGTAATAGCTGGGTAACCTTGTGGAAGTTACTTAACCTCTCTGTGACTCAGTTTTCTCTTCTACCTATTCAATAGAGCTGTAGTAATAATTAAACTTCAAAAATTTATGTGAAAGCACAGTGCCAAGCAAATAATGAGTTTTAATTTATGTTTTTAAGAATGTAAATCATATCTTCTTATGTTCTGGCACAGAGGTCAGAAGCTTTCTCTATAAAAGACCAGATAGTAAATACCATATTGGGAGTTCTTCAATTACCTTTTCAATCTCTTATTTTGTTATAGGTTTATTTAGTTGTTCTACCTCTGTTTGTGTTAGTTTAGGTAGGCAGTGAGTTTCTAGAAATTTGTCCATTTCCTCTAGGTTTTCAAATTGGTTAGAGTATACTTTTTCATAGTATTCTGTTACGATTGTTTTAATTTCAGTTGGATCTGTTGTGATATTACCAGTCTCATTTCTTATACTGATTATTTGCTTCCTCTTCTATTTTTCTTTTGTCAGTTTGGCCAATAGTTTATCAACTTTGTTGATCTTTTCAGAGAACCAGCTTTTGGTCTTGTTAACTCTTTCAGTTGTTTTTCTATTCTCTATTTCGTTTAATTCTGCTCTAATTCTTATTATTTCTTTTCTTCTGGCACCCGAAGGCTTCTTTTGCTGCTCTCTCTCCACTTGTTCCAGTTGTAGGGTTAATGTTTTGATTTTGACCCTTTTTTCTTTTGGGATGTGTGCATTTATTGCTGTCAACTGACCTCTGAGCACTGCTTTTGCTGTGTCCCAAAGGTTCTGGTAGGATGTGTTTTCATTCTCGTTTGACTCTTATGAATTTCTTTATTCCAACCTTAATTTCTTCTATAACCTAGTAGTTTTTGAGCAAGGTGTTGTTCAGTTTCCATGTGTTTGATGTTTTTTCCCTTGCTTTTTCTGTTATTGATTTCTACTTTTATGGCTTTATGTTCAGAAAAGATGCTTTGTAATATTTCAATGCTTTGGATTCAGTTAAGGCTTGCTTTATGGCCTAATATGTGGTCTATTCTGGACAATGTTCCATGTGTGTTGGAAAAGAAAGTATACTTGGCTGCCATTGGTGGAGTGTTCAGTATATGTCCATGAGATCAAGGTGGTTGATTGTAGTATTTAGATCTTCAGTGTCTTTGTTGAGCTTCTTTCTGGATGTTCTGTCCAGAAAGTGGTGTGTTGAAGTCTCCTACTATTATTGTGGAGCCAGACAGTAAATATTTTAGGCTGTGTGGACCATACACAGTCTCTGTCACACTTTCTTTTTCATTTACAACCCTTTACAAATGTAAAATCCATTCTCACTCTGTAGGCCTCAGTGTGCCAACTGTGTTCTAGCTAAAGTCCACAGGTAGGTTAATGTGTAGCACCAAGAACAGTCCCATCTTTGTGCTTTTAAAATTGTAAAACATTTAAAGATAGAGAAAAATACAGAGAGTAATATCATACCCAGGTACCCTTCACCCAGCATTTAAAGACATTATGCTATGCATGTATACACTTCAGCTTCTCTCTTACCCGACCAGACGTAGCAACATTCCTGTGTGTCCTTCTCACCATGGCAATTCACCAGAATCAGTTAACTTTTCTGCTTGGATTCCAGGTTAAACTGCAGTTCATGGACTTCCATGTGTTCAGGTGTGGTCATGTGACCGAGCTGAAGTCACTGGACTCTGGTGGAAATGATAGTGTCACTTCTTCTCCTAAATAGTGACAAAGTGGACTTGCCTTCCCCAGGACCCATTCTCCCATCTGCCTCCTGAAAAGAGAGGAAAGAAGGACCTCAAGATGGAGATAGAAGGTCCTTGAATGACCATGCAGAATGAGGAATGCCCATATTAGGCTGTGATTTAAACTAAAATAAACGTTTACTGCATCAAAGCCATTACAATTACAGGGTTTATCTGTTATCTGTTATATTAATTTCAACATGATCCATGGTTTCATAATTTACTAAACGCGTAGCCATATGTAAAATACAATACTACTTTGTTTTTCAAACATTTGAGTAAATGGTTAAAAAAATGGTGCATAGCATCCTACAACTTCTTTTTTTTTTCACTCAACAGTGCGTTTTTGAGATCTATCTACATTGTAAATGTTCATACTTTATCAATGTTAATTATTTTTTTAGTTAGAAAAGCTTTCTAGGCCCATAAAATATGTTTAAAATATTTTAATTAATATAAAAAATGATAATTGGTTTGAATCTCCAAGAGATTTTAAATTGTTGTCAGCTAGCATATAATTAGTCTGTAGTAAGCATGTGCTAGGAGCCTTGGTGGCACAATGCTTAAGCACTGGACTGCTAACAGAAGGATTGGTGGTTCCAGCCCACCAGCTGCTCCAGGGGAGAAAAGACCTGGAGATCTGCTCCTGTAAAGATTATACCCTAGGAAACCCTATGGGGCCATTCTACTCTGTTATTTAGGGTCACTATGAGTTGGAATTGACTCGACGGCACAAAGCAGCAAGCATGTGATACATATTGGTAAGGTAGCTGATTTTTTATGTTGCATTATTACATCTTTTCTTTTATATACTTTTACAAAACAACTCTGAGAGTTAGAGTAGGCTGCTATTGTGATTTCCAGTGTGACAATGAGGAACTGGATAGATAGACATTAGGAGCACAGCCTTTGGAGTCAGAGGCCTGGGTTCAAATGCTACACACTTCCAGTGACTTCACTGTCCCCAATTTCTTGCCTTCTGAAATGGGAATAAAAGTTGTACCTATATCTTTGGGTTATAGTGAGCATAAAATGAGCTATTGCATATAAAGCACTTAGCCCAATGTGGCACATAGTTAATATTCAGTAAATGCTGACTACTATAGTAGCTCTTAGGAGAAAAAGTTGATTACATCATATGTCATTCAAGTAAAGCTACAACTCTGAGCACAACAAGCTTATTTGTTTTTAGCCTGGTTGGCTATTTTCTGAGTCTCTCCATCATGTCTTTTCATTGTCACTATGTGTCCACTGGGAGTTGTTGTTAGCTGCTGTAGAACCATGGAGACTTATATACAACAGAATGAAACGTTGCTCAGTCCTGCACCATCTCAATGATCTTTGATATGTTTGAGCCCGTCGTTGAGGCTACTGTGTCAATCTGTCTCACTGGGGGTTTTCTTTGATTTCACCGATCTTCTACTTTACCAAACATGATGCCCTTTACTAGCAATTGGTCTTTCCTGATGATACGTCCAAAGTAAGCAAGATGAAGTCTCACCATACTTCTAAGGAGCATTCTGGTTGTATTTCTTCTAAGAGTAATTTATTTGTTCTTCTGGCAGTCTATGGTATGCTCAGTATTCTTTGTCAACGCCACAATTCAAATGAATCAATTCTTCTGTCTGCTTTTTCCATTATCCAGCTTTTGCATACATATGAGACAAATGAAAATACCATAGCTTGGGTCAGGTACATATTAGTCATCAAAGCAACATCTTTGCTTTTCAGAACTTTAAAGAGGTCTTTTGCGGCAGATTTTCCCAATACAATACGTCGTTCAATTTCTTGACCGCTGCTTCCGTGGGTGCTGATTGTTGATCCAAGTAGAATGAAATCCTTGATAACTTCAATTTTCTTTCCATTTATCAAGATGTCGTTCATTGATACAGTTATGAGGATTTTAGCCTTTTTAATGTTCAGGTATAAGGATACTGAAGACAGTGGTCTTTGACATTTATCAGTAAGTGCTTCTATGAATCTTCATTTTCAGCAAGCCAAGTTGTGTCATCTGCATATCATGGTTATCATGAGTCTTCCTGATGCCACATTTTTCTTAGATTATTTGTTCAGCATACAGATTTAATAAGGGGAAAGGATATTACTCTGCTGCACGCATTTTCCAATCCTGAACCATGCAGCATCTCCTTGGTATGTTTGAGTAATTGCCTCTTGATCCACGTACAGATTCTGCATAAGCACAATTAAGTATTCTGGAATTCTCATCCTTTGTAATGTGAGTCATAATTTATTATGATCTACACAGTCTAATGCCTTCACATAGTTGATAAAACACATGTAAACATCTATCTGGTATTCTCAGCTTTTAGTCAAGATCCATCAGACATCAGCAATGCTATTCCTCATTCCACGTCCTCTTCTGGATCCAGCTTGAACTTCTGGCCATAACCTTTCAATGTACAGCCACCATTGTTTTTAATTATCTTCAGCAAAATTTGGCTAGCATGTGATATTAATGATATTGTTTGATAATTTCCACATTCCGTTTGATCACCTTTCTTTGGAATAGGCACAAATATGGATCTCTTACAGTTGTTTGGCCAGGTAGCTGTCTTTCCAATTTCTTTTTTTTTTTCTTTTTTCACCTACAAAAATTTATACTTACATTGTTATATGACTCTAATTGTTCTCCCCATACTGTAACAGCATACTCCTCCTTTCCACCCCTGATTTCCCGTGTCCATTCTTCCAGCTCCTAATCCTCTCTGCCTTACCATCTCAGTCCCAGACGGAAGCTGCCCATTTAGTCTCTTGTATCTACTTGAGCTAAGAGGCACATTCCTCATGAGTATCACTTTATGTCCCATAGTCCAGTCCAATCCCTGTCTAAAGAGTTGGCCTCAGAAATTATTTTAGTTCTGGGCTGATAGAGAATCCAGAAGCCATGCTTTCCGGGGTACCTCCAGTCTCAGTCAGACCATTAAGTCTGGTCTTCTTACTAGAATTTGAGTTCTGCACCCTGTCTTTCTCCTGCTCCATCCAGGACTCTCTGTTGTGTTCCCTGTCAGGGTGGTCATTGGTGGTAGCCAGGCACCATCTAGTTCCTCTGGTCTCAGGCTGATGAAGTCTCTGGTTTATGTGGCCCTGTCTTCCCAATTTCTTGACACAGACAGGTGAGCACTTCCAGCACTGCATCCATTTGTTGAAGCATCTCAACTGGTAGTCTGTCAATTCCTGAAGCCTTGCTTTTTTGTCAATGTCTTCAGTGCAGCTTGAACATCTTCCTTCATTACCAGTGGTTCTTAATCATATGCTACCTCCCGAAATGATTGACTTGTGTCACATCAACAAATGAAATTCCAGAAGGCTTTACTCCATCCACGTCTACTGTGAAGAGGCGGCTCTTCCCCAGTCATATTTTGACTGCCTTCCAACCTGAGGCACTCATTTCCCAGCACTATATCACACAATGTTCTATTCTTATCCATAAAGTTTTCATTGGCTAATTTTCAGAAGTAGATCTTATTCTGTCTTAGTCTGTAAGCTCTACTGAAACCTGTCCACCACAGGTGACCCTGCTTGTTGTTGTTAGGTGCCATCGAGGCAGTTCCGACTCATAGCAACCCTATGTACAACAGAACGAAACACTGCCCGGTCCAGCGCCATCCTCACAATCATTGCCATGCTTGAGCCCATTGTTGCAGCCACTGTGTCAATCCATCTTGCTGAGGGTCTTCTTCTTTTTCACTGACCCTCTACTTTATCAATCATGATGTCCTTCTCCAGCGACTGATCCCTCCTGGTAACATGTCCAAAGTATATGAAACGAAGTCTCACCATCCTTGTCTGTAAGAAGCATTCTGGCTGTACTTCTTCCAAGACAGATGTGTTCATTCTTCAGGCAATTCATGGTATATTCAATAATCTTTGCCAACACCACAGTTCAAAGGCATCAATTCTTCTTCTGTCTTCCTTATTCATTGTCCAGCTTTCCCATGCATAGGAGGTGATTGAAAACACCATGCCTTGAGTCAGGTGCACCTTAGTCTTCAAGATGACATCTTTGCTTTCTAACATTTTGAAGAGGTATTTTGAGGAGATTTACCCAATGCATTGTGTTATTTGATTTCTCAATTGCTGCTTCTATTGGTGTTGGTTGTGGATCCAAGTAAAATGAAATCCTTGACAACTTCAATCTTTTCTCCATTTACCATGATGTTGCTTATTGGTCCAGTTATAAGGATTTTTGTTTTCTTTACATTGATTTGCAATCATACTGAAGGCTGTAGTCTTTGATCTTCATCAGTAAGTGCTTCAAGTCCTCTTCACTTTCAGCAAGCAAGGTTGTGTCATCTGCTTAATAAAGGTTTTTAACGAGTCTTCCTCCAATCCTGATGCCCTTTTCTTCTTCATATAGTCTAGCTTCTCAGATTATTTGCTCAGCATACAGATTGAATAAGTATAGTGAAAGATTACAACCCTGATGCACACCCTTCTTGACTTTAAACCACACAGTATCTCCTTGTTCTGTTCGAATGACTGCCTCTTGATCTATGTACAGTTCCTCAGGAGCACAACAAAATGTTCTGGGGTTTCCATTCTTCACATTGTTGTCCATAATTTGATATGATCCACACAGTAGAATGCCTTTGCATAGTCAATAAAACTCAGCTAAACATCTTTCTGGTATTCTCTGCCTTCAGCCAGTTTCCATCTGACATCAGCAATGATATTCCTGGTTCCATGTTCTCTTCTGAATCTCCTTGAATTTCTGGAAGTTCCCTGTCCATGTACTGGTGCAGCTGCAAAATTTTACTTGCGTGTGATATTAAAGATATTGTTCGATAATTTCCACATTCGTTTGGATTGCCTTTCTTGGGAATAGATACAAATATGGATCTCTTCCAGTTGATGGGTCAGGTAGCTGTCTTCCAAATTTCTTGGCGTAGATGAGTGAGCACTTCCAGTGTGGCATCCATTTGTTGAAACCTCTCAATTGGTGTTCCATCAATTCATGGAGCCTTGTTTTTCACCAATGCCTTCAATGCAGCTTGAACCTCTTCCTTCAGTACCATCTGTTCCTGATCATATGCTACCTCCTGAAATGGTTGAACATCGACCAATTCTTTTTGGTACAGTGACTCTGTGTATTCCTTCCATCTTCTTTTGATGCTTCTTGTGTCGTTTAGTATTTTCCCCATAGAGTTTTTCAATATTGCAACTCGAGGTTTGAATATTTTTCTTCAGTTCTTTCAGCTTGAAAAGTGTCAAACATGTTCTTCCTTTTTGGTTTTCTGACTCCAGGTCTTTGCACTTTTCATTATAATACTTGTCTTCTCGAGGCGCCCTTTGAAATCTTCTGTTCATATCTTTTACTTCATTATTTCTTCTGTTTCTTGTAGCTAATCGACGTGCAAGAGCAAGTTTCAGAGTCTCTTCTGACATCCATTTTGGTCTTTTCTTTCTTGCTTGCTTTTTAATGACCTCTTGCTTTCTTCATATATAATGTTTTTGATGTCATTCCACAACTCGTCTGGTCTTCGGTCATTAGTGCTCAACACGTCAAATCTATTCTTGAGATGGTCTCTAAACTCAGGTGGGATATACTCAAGGTCACACTTTGGCTCTCATGGACTTGTTCTATTTTTCTTCAGCTTCAACTTGAACTTGCATATGAGCAGTTGATGGTCTGTTCCACAGTTGGCCCCTGGCCTTGTTCTGACGGTTGATATTGAGTTTTCCATTATCTCTTTCCACAGATGTAGTTGATTGGGTTCCTGTGTATTCCATCTGGCAAGATTCACATGTAATAGTCGCTGTTTATGTTGCTGAAAAAAGTTATTTGCAATGAAGAAGTTGTTGGTCTTGCAAAATTCTATACCTACGGCATCGTTTTTATCATCAAGGCCATATTTTCCAACTACCAATCCTTCTTTGTTTCCAACTTTCACATTCCAATCACCAGTAATTATAAATGCATCTTGATTGCATGTTCGATCAATTTCAGACTGCAGAAGCTGATAGAAGTCTTCAATTTCTTCATCTCTGGCCTTAATGGATAGTGCATAAATTTGAATAATAGTCGTATTAACTGGTCTTCCTTGTAGGCATATGGTCCACCATAGGTCCACTTGCTAGTATTTGAAATACTGTTGACATAGCTTCTAGCACCATAGCACAAGCAAGCCACCACAATACAGCAAACTGACAGACATGTTGTACACTGGAACTTATTAGCGGTCACTAAATATTTTGGGGTTTGGTTTTCATTTGTGAAGAAAAATTTTTAAAGTCTCAGCATTCAGTTGATTTGCTTTTTTTTTTTTTTTTCCCCTGGTGATAAGAGAAAAGTCTCCTTTAGTCAATGTTACCAGTTGTGCTATTGGGCCCAACTCCCCAGGCTTCACAGCTGTCCTGCCTCAACCACACCCTTTGCTTCTCCTTTGAAGAGTCTTCATCTACTTAACTCACCCTTTCAGTACAAATTCCTCACACACAGTCACTTTTCTTTGTTGGTAACGAACATTTCCCACCTCCTTTCTTCACCTCAGCTTAAATCTCTAATGGTCTTTGTCTTGGTTATTCAGTGTTGCTACAACAGGAATAACTCAGTTAGGTGGCTTTAACAAACAGAAATTCTTTTCCTCACAGATTAGGAGGCTAGAAGTCCAAATTCAGAGCGCCAGATCAAGGGGAAGGCTTTTCTCTCTCTGTCAGCTCTGAAGGAAGATCCTTGTCTCTTCAGCTTCTGCTTCTTGGTTCCTTGAAGATCTCTATGTGTCTTGGCATCTGTCCTCCCCCATCTCTCCTCTCCTCACTTGTTTAATCTCTTTTTTATCTCAAAAGAGATTGGTTTAAGATACAGTATACCAATCCTGCCTCATCAATATAACAAAGACAACCCATTCCCAAATGTGGTTATAACCATAGGCACAAACCAAAAAAAAAGAAAACAAACCTGTGGCCATCGAGTCAATTCCAAATTTAGAAGTTGAAAAGTCCTTCAGATTCATGTAATAAAATATCATCCTGATGATCTTCCTGTTACTCATACTTTCACTTTGTTGTTCATTGACTATGAGCCAGCCACTTTAAACCCCTTAAAGCCCATTGCCGTTGAGTCAATTTTGACTCATAGTGACCCTATAGGACAGAGTAGAACTACCCTACCTGGTTTCCAAGGCTGTAATCTTTACAGAAGCAGACTGCCACATCTTTCTCCTGCCGAGCATCTGGTGGGTTTGAACAGCTGAACTTTTGGTTAGTAGCTGAGTGCTTAACCACTGCACAACCAAGTCTCCTTCCAGCCACTTTACAGGTATTATATTGTTTTAACAGCTTTGCAGGGTAGGTGTTATTCTCCTGTGTGCATGAGGAAACAGATTTAGAAAAGCTAACTCGTCTGCCCTAGGTACTGGACAGGTAGGTAGCAGAACTTAGCATCCGTATTTTGGACTCTGATTTTCCATGCATATCGTTCATTTCCTCTGAAACACCCACACATGAAGACAGCCCTGGCTCATGACATGTGCCATTGTATGCTCTTTTGCCCACTTGCTGATCTCCATTCCACCCTCAGCCACATACGTACTTATTTTTGTCCTTTATACACACAGATGAAATATGTATCTGTATCCACAGGGAAAAGTTGCATTAAAAATTCCATTCTTTTCATGGAAATATACGAGATCAAAGTGGGAAAACATTGCACAAAGAATCGATGATAATTCTAGAGGAAGGGCTGCTCAGAGAGAGAAAGTCTCGTTTGCTTTCCTCATTTCTGGTCATTAAATTATCATCCTGAATTCTTGTGGGTCATGGTTGTAGACAGGAGTGCCTGTACAGGAACAGAAAAGAGGCAAGCAAAAACAGAGAGCAAGGAGGGTCAGCCGAGCAGAAGAGCTGAGGGAGTCTGCGCACAAGGGAGGGTCCTCGGTCAGCAGGTGCTGGGGGAGCCAGGCCCTCCTCTGTGCCCAGCCCTTCCCGTTTCTGTTCACAGACACAGCCTTCCCCAGAGGGCATTCGACTTGTTTATTTAAAGACCAAACAGCATTGGCAAGGGGCCTAGTTGATGGCACTTACTATGTGCTGTGTGAAATCTCACCCATTTAATGTACTAAACCTGTAATTCCTTCATTTTGTAGCGCAGGAGCAGAGAGAAGATGCTGCATGCAAAGACGGTGGCCCTCTTTCCATGGCATCACAGTAGAAGCATTTAGGCCTTTTCAGCTTCCTCAACTCTGGGCCTTCCACACCAAGCCTAATCCAAGATCCAAGAGATAGGATTGGGTTTAAGAGTATTAGTTTGCATGAAAATAGGGCAGCACATTTAGACACTCTCCCTAAAGACTCTGGAGAGGTCATTTGAATTGGCAGCTTAAAGACAGAAGTTCATTGGTGGACCAGAGGGAGCTGCCCGGAACTGTGGATTAATAGCCTACTGTGATGAGAATGTGAGCCGACTGCCTAGCTATGTATTTTCAGATATCAAGTCAAACAGAAAATAAGTGAAGGAAAATAGTAGACTTTTAAAAGATATTTCTTTTTGCCTGTGGACTGAGGGGACACTCTGGTGAGCAAAGGATAGGTCCCCCTCCTCCTCACATCGGTGCAGATCAATTTCCAGCCTTTCCTGGGTAGAAAAGGGAAGAGTTTGGATTCAATTCACTTTTTCTACACAGTCTTATATTTCAAAATGCATTGAAACCCAGAAATCTTCCATTTGCCATTTCATATATGTAGGTGGCTTTCCTTTCTTAAAATCACCTTATGATATCTTGTTAAAAATATAACAATAGAGCCAAACATATATAACAAAAATACATGTAACTATATTATCCGTTAGATAACAAGAGAAATAATAATGCCGAAGAAGCTTTTATCGTCAGATTCCCATCATATCAGTTTTTTTAAATCAAATTTAGTAAGAAATTATTTCTGTACAAAAGCTGAATCCATTTAAAGAGCAAGATTCTATGAGTTTTAACAGTTACATACATCTAAGAAACCACCACCACAATGACGATACAGAACATGGCCATGGCTCCGAAAAGATTCTTCCTGCCCCTCTGCCATCCACCCCCAATCACAGGCAATCACTCATTTGCTTTCCCCACCATTTTTTAATGGTGTGTGTGTGTGTGTGTGTGTGTGTGTGTGTGTGTACGGGGGGAGGGACGTGAAATACATATAGCAGAACATTTGCTATCTCAACTATTTTTGTGTGCAATTCAATGACATTAATTATATTTCCAGGGCTGTGCGACCATCCCCACTATTTGTTGCCAAATTTTTTCATCACCCTTAAC
This sequence comes from Trichechus manatus latirostris, assembly GCF_000243295.1. NCBI lineage: Eukaryota > Metazoa > Chordata > Mammalia > Sirenia > Trichechidae > Trichechus > Trichechus manatus. The sequence goes on from NW_004444082.1 coordinate 929,711, forward strand.
AGAAACTCAGTACCTCTTAAGCAATACTTCCCCCCAACACCTGTTCCTGATAGCTGCTAATAAGCTTCGATCTGTAAGCATTTGCCTATTCTAGATATTTCACATAAGTGGGATCGTACAATATTTGTCCCTTTGTATCTGAGTTATTTTACTCAACATGTTTTCAAGATTCATCCATATAGTACAAGGCATGTATCAGAACTTCATTTCTCTTCATGGCTGAATAATACCCCATTGTATATATAGACCACATTTTATCCATTCAACTGTTGATAGACACTTGGGTTGTTTCCGCCTTTTGGCTATTTTGAGTTATGGTGTAATAAACATTGATGTTCAAGTGTCTGAGTCATCTAGTGCTGCTGTAACAGAAATATCACAAGTGGATGGCTTTAACAAAGAGAAATTTATTCTCTCAGTCTAGTAGGCTACAAGTCCAAATTCAGGGTATCAGCTCCAGGGAAAGGCTTTCTCTTCTCTGTTCACTCTGGTGGAAGGTCCTTGTCATCAATCTTCCCCTGGACTAGGAGCTTCTCCTCACAGGAACCCCAAAAGCATGTGCTCTGCTCCTGGCGCTGCTTTCTTGGTTGTATGAGGTCCCCTTGTCTCTCTGCTTCACTTCTCTCTTTTATATCTCGGAAGAGATTGGCTTAAGACACAATCTAATATTGTAGATCTCATCAATATAACTGCCTGCCACTAATCCATTTCATTATCATCACAGTGATAGGATTTACAACACATAGGAAAATCACATCAGATGACAAAATGGTGGATAATCACACAATACTGGGAATCATGGCATAGCCAAGTTGACAGACATTTTTGGTGGACACAATTCAATCTGTGACAAGTATCTGTTTGAGTCCCTGCTTTCAAGTCTTTCGAGGATATACCTTGGAGTGGAATTGCTGGATCATATGGTAATTTTATGTGAAACTTTTTGAAGAAACTCATCCCTCCCACAGCACTCTCTACTTCTCTTCTGAGTTCAATAATCCATTGCAATAGCCACATAGAACTTACGAGCTGTACTTACAGTTAAGTGGTTTATTAAAGAAGTAACAGAGTACAACTTGGGATCAGAATCAGGAAGCATGTAGGCAGTCTCCCTTCTTCAGTGCAGGACAGCTCTCTCAGCTGCTCTTGGCTGGGCAGGCATCCTTTCAGCCCCCACAGGACAGGCTCCTCTTGGCTGTCACAACTGACTCTGCTGCAGGACCCCTTGCCAGCCTGTCATTGTCTTCAGTGTTACAGCCCTTGACCTGTGTTACAGCTCTTTTAGGAGGTTCCTTGCCTCCAGTCTCTCTCTGCTTCTTTTCTCTTTTCTTCCTTCAGCTTCTTCCTGCTGCTTTTCTTCCGGCTTCTTTCTGTCTGAAGGCCTCTGTGAGGTTGGCTGCATATATACACAACTCCTTGTCAATTGCAAGACATTGCAAGCATGGCCTCTCTTAGTGGGGGGCCAACAAACTGACCAATCCCCTCTTGGTAGGCCACAGACACTTCGTTTGCATAGTAAGCTATAGTCGCTTCATTTGCATAGTCTATTGATCAATCTCTGCCAGGTCTATTGACCAATCACAGGGCAGGTTGCTGCCCAGGACCAGACAAAAAGTATCAAACCAAGTTGTTTACAGCATACCCAAGAAATGTAACAAACCCTCTGGGGTAGAAAACTAGGGCAAAGGTAACACCTCAGAGTTTAGGGGAAAAATTTCTCAAGCTCTTTTTCCAAAGAACCAAGGCAAAAGGCCACATAAAGGAACTCAATTCACCACAGGTTGTTTCCATCTTTTGACTATTTTTGAATAATGGTGCAATAAACATTGGTGTTCAAGTATCTGTTTGAGTTCTTGTTTTCAAGTCTTTTGGGTATATACCTAGGAGTGGAATTGCTGAATCATATGCTAATTATATGTTTAACTTTTTGAGGCTTCTTCAAACTATTTTCCACAGTGGCTATACCATTTTACATTCCCACCAGCAATGGATGAGGGTTCCGGTTTCTGCACATCCTTGCCAACACCTGTTTGTTTTTTTTTGTTTGTTGCTGCTGTTTATTCATTTGTTTTTCCCCTTTTTTTCTGATAATAACTTTTCTAGTGGGTATGAAGTAGTATCTTATTGTGGTTTTGATTTGCATTTCCCAAAGGACAAATGACTTTGAGCATCTTTTCATGTGCTTATTGGCTATTTGCATATCTTCTTTGATGGAATGTCTTTGCCCATTTTTTAATTGGGTTGTTGTTTTCTGTTGAATTGTAGAAGTTCTTTATATATTCTGAATATTAAATCTGTATCCAATTATGTTTCTCAAATATTTTCTCCTACTCTGTAAGTTGTCTCTTCACTTTGCTGACAAATTCTTTTGATACACAAAAGTTTTTCATTTTGAAGAAGTTCAATTTATCTATTTTGTCTTTTGTTATTCAGGCTTTTGGTGTCATACGTAAGAATCCATTGTTGAAAACTAGGTCCCGAAGCATTACTCCTATGTTTCATTCTAAGACTTTTATAGTTTTAGTTCCTACATTAGGTCCTTGATTTGTTTTAATTTTGTGTATGGTATGAGGTATGAGTCAAACTTCATTCTTTTGCATGTGTAGATCTATTTGTCCCTGCACCATTTATTGAAGAGCCTTTTTTCCCCATTGGATGGACTTAGCACCTTTTCAAAAATCAATTGGCCATAGGTGTATGGGCTTATTTCTGGACTTTCAACTTTATTCCATTGGTCTATATGTCTATTCGTATACCAGTACTACATTGTTCTGATTATTGTAGCTTTGTAGTACATTTTAAAATCAGAAATGTGAGCCCTCCTACTTTGTTCTTCTTTTTCAAGATTGTTCTAACTAATCAGAGACCCTTGTAGTTCCATATGAATTTAGGAATCAGTGTTTCCATATGTGCAAAAAAAGCTATTAGAATTTTGATAGGGCTTGCACTGAATCTGTAGATCGCTTGGATAGCGTTTGACATCTTAACAATATTAAATCTTCTAATCCATGAACACAGAATGTTATTTCTTTTATTTAGGTCATCTTTAATTTCTTTCAACAATGTTTTATACTTTTCGGTATACAAGTTTTTCATCTCCCTGGTTAAATTTATCCCTAGGGTCTTTTTGTTTGTTTGTTTCTTTCTTTTTGGTGCTATTGTAAATGGAATTGTTTTCTTAATTTCTTTTTTGGCTTACTAATTAATGGTGTATAGAAACCAACTGATTTTTGTGTGTTAACCTTGTATTCTGCCACTTTGTTGAATTCATTTATTAGGTCTAGTAGCTTTCTTGTATCCCCACTATTTCTTTTTTTTTTTTTTTTGGCTTTAAAGAACAGAAATTTATTGTCTCACAGTTTGGGAGGCTGAGAGTCTGAATTCAGGGCATCACCAGGGCTATACTCTTGTCTGCTCTAGGAGAAGATCATTCCTTGTCTCTTTCAGCTTCCGGCAGCCCTGGGCATGTCTTTTTTCAAAATTATTTTGTTGTGTTTTAGGTGAAAGTTTACACAGTCAATTGGGTTCCCTTTTAGTAGTCTTTATACAAATTGTTGTGTGAAGCTGGTTACAATTTTCACAATGTGTCAGCTTTCTCATTATTTCCACTCTGTTTGTTCTGTTTCCATTGATCTAGCTTCCCTTCCACTCCTTGCCTCCTCATCTTTACTTTTGGGTAAATGTTGACCATTTGGCCGCATATAGTTGATTGTTTAAGGGACGCACAACTCACGGGGGATATTGTTTGTTTTATAAGCCAATCTAATATTTGACTGAAAAGTGACCTCCAGGAGTAACTTCAGTGTCAAGTTCAAGGGTATCTTAGGGCTATAGTCTCGGGGGTTCCTTTAGTCTCTATAGGCCCAATAAGTCTAACCTCTTTTTTTTTTTTTTTTAATTGTGCTTTAAGTGAAAGTTCACAGTTCAAGTCAGTTTCTCATACAAAAATTTATACACACATTATTATGTAACCCTAGTTGCTCTCCCTATAATGTGACAGCATACTCTTCCTTTCCTCCCCGGATTTCCTGTGTCCATTCAACCAGCTCCTGTCCCTTTCTGCCTTCTCATATTGCCTCTGGACTGAAGCTGCCCATTTAGTCTCATGTATCTGCTTGAGCTAGGAAGCACACTCCTCATAAGTATCATTTTATGTCCCATAGTCCAGTCTAATCTTTGTCTGAAGAGTTGGCTTCGGGAATGGTTTTAGTTTTGGGCTAACAGAGAGTCCAGGGGCCATGTCTTCTGGGGTCCTTCCAGTCTCAGTCAGACCATTAAGTCTGGTCTTTTTACTAGTATTTGAGTTCTGCACCACACTTTTTTCCTGCTCCATCACAGACTCTCTGTTGTGTTCCCTGTTAGGGTGATCGTTGGTGGTAGACGGGCACCATCTAGTTCTTCTGGTCTCAGGCTGATGAAGTATCTGGTTTATGTGGCCCTTTCTGTCTCTTGGGCTAGTGCTTTCCTTGTCTTTGGTATTCTTCTTTCTCCTTTACTCCAGGTGGGTTGGGACAAATTGATGCATCTTAGATGGCTGCTCGCTAGCTTTTAAGACCTCAGACGCCACTCACCAAAGTGGGACGCAGAATCCCCACCACTTCTTAAGCCAGAATATTTTTGTATTCACTTCTGTGAGGAGTAAAAATAGCCATAGGGGTGTAAGGAACATTTAGAGTGATGTTGAACAACCTTCTAATTTGTATGTCCATTCACAAGTACTAATTCACAAAATTCTAGGGAAGAACTCCATATACTCTGTCTTTCCTTTTCCTCATGCCAGGTAGGGACAGATAGGGTTGAAGGTAAGCTAAAATCTCTGAGCATTTGGGAAGAGAAGCACAATGGGGGCCCAGATACACCTTCTTTCTTCTTTCTGATACTTTGGGCAAAACGAATTGCCCATCTTTAGAATAAAGCAAATTTGATACCTAGAAGTGTTAGCGTAGTGGATGTATCAGGGTGAGTGAGGGTAGACACTGGACTGAGTCAAGTGGTTTCTACCTGTGTGATTTCAGATAAGTAATTTGGCATCCTTGGTTTCTTCTTCTTCACCTGTAAGGTCAGAAGGGAGGACTGAATGATCTTTAAAACCCTTTCCAGGTCTACAAATCCACGTTCAAGTGTAAACAAGATCTTTAAAATGCCAGTGGCTGTGGGTTGCTGTAAGTCAGGTTAAGCAATTAGAATGAAAACAGAGCACTGAAAATTTATAAAAGAAATACTTCTTTATAGCTCTCAATTGCAGAAATTATTCTTTAACCTGTGTTGCCTGTTACAAGCATTAGTTCAATTGTCTCTCTTGGCTCTTTTTAACCTTTATTCTAATGGTTCCCTCACTGCGATCTTACTTTTAGGATTAAAAGTAAAGTGTATACAAAGTAAACAACATTAATGTCTCTGTATCTTACTGAAAAATACTGTTTTCCTGGACTAAGTATTATGTTTTCTTTTTCTTTAAGACTGCAATATTTTAATTTAGCTGCTGGGTCACTTTTATTTAAAGAGGCTTTTGAAACCAATTAATTAAAAAAATGTAATTTTCTCAGACTTATTTTATCATCTGAAAAAAAAAAATGTTTGAGCCCTTCAGAACATTCTATTCCAAATAGATTAGCCATAGAGCCAGTCGTAACACTGGTTCAAGATGGGTTGTAGAGAAGACTGCAAATAAGGCTGTAACTCATGCTTTTTATTAATAAGAAAAAAAGATTCAGGGAAGGACAAATCAAACTTCTAAGGCACTTATCGGCTTTTTATTGGAGATAAGTCTACATTTTCTTCCAATTTTTACATAGTTTCTAACTTTGGAGACATGAGTTTTACAAACATTCAGCTCTCACCTATATCGGGGACTCTGATCCAGTCTTTGTATTAGATCACATTTTTTTTCTCTGTATGACTACTCACATGAGTCCATTTTTGAACTTATTATTAGCATGATCAAATATTTGATGGGAGAAAGCTTGAATCTTGTGATTAGAATGAACTTTGTGAATTTTTAGCAACAACTTTAATGGAACCAAAAGAAGCCACGTAGGTTCTCACAGAGCCCCAGTTCAAACCAAACTTAAATGACATAATATTTTTAGTTAATCCCTTCAGCAAACCAAAGACAATGGGAGAATATCTGTTAACTGTGAACCAATATTTTCTATCATGATAATTTGGAACACGAAAATAATTTCTGAACCTGAATCAAACTGATAATTATTTGGTTTACATGTTAGCACTATAAATCTTCTATTGATACATTTATTCATTTTTTGGTAAGTTATCTGTGATGTATTATCCTCAAAAGCTGACCATATGGATTTTATTTTTAAAAAATTCATATTAATATAGACTTCACTTATGCAGTGAAGTTTTATATATAGAGAGAGAGAGAACAAAAACCAAACCAGTTTCCGTCAAGTAGATTCCAATTCATCCTATAGCAGAGAGTAGAACTGCCCCATAGGGTTTCCAAGAATCAGCTTGTGGATTCGAACTGCTGACCTTTTGGTTAGCCACTTAACAACTGCTCCACCAGGGCTTCATAAATATATATATACACACGTATCACATGTATATACATATGTATCACATGTATATACACACGTATACATATACATGTATCACATGTATATACACACAAGTATGTATATATATATATATATATACATAT